>NC_092715.1:2522274-2759986 GCF_047496885.1 Scyliorhinus torazame | reverse complement strand
GCGCCCCGCCCCTACCCTGCCCCGCCCACCCTCGCCCTGCCCCGCCCGCGCCCCACCTTAGCCCTGCCCCGCCCCACCTTAGCCCTGCCCCGCCCCACCCTGCCCACCTCCGTCCTGCCCTGTTCCGTTGCATCCACAAAATAGACTGAATAAAAAATGTGTTCCAGGAACGTGGGTGTCGCTGGGCCAGCGTTTATTATGGGATGTGGGTGTCGCTGGGCCAGCGTTTATTATGGGATGTGGGTGTCGCTGGGCCAGCGTTTATTATGGGATGTGGGTGTCGCTGGGCCAGTGTTTGTTATGGGATGTGGGTGTCGCTGGGCCAGTGTTTATTATGGGATGTGGGCGTCGCTGGGCCAGTGTTTATTATGGGATGTGGGTGTCGCTGGGCCAGCGTTTATTATGGGATGTAGGTGTCGCTGGGCCAGTGTTTATTATGGGATGTGGGTGTCGCTGGGCCAGCGTTTATTATGGGATGTGGGTGTCGCTGGGCCAGTGTTTATTATGGGATGTGGGTGTCGCTGGGCCAGTGTTTATTATGGGATGTGGGTGTCGCTGGGCCAGTGTTTATTATGGGATGTGGGTGTCGCTGGGCCAGTGTTTATTATGGGATGTGGGTGTCGCTGGGCCAGTGTTTATTATGGGATGTGGGTGTCGCTGGGCCAGTGTTTATTATGGGATGTGGGTGTCGCTGGGCCAGTGTTTATTATGGGATGTGGGTGTCGCTGGGCCAGTGTTTATTATGGGATGTGGGTGTCGCTGGGCCAGCGTTTATTATGGGATGTGGGTGTCGCTGGGCCAGCGTTTATTATGGGATGTGGGTGTCGCTGGGCCAGTGTTTATTATGGGATGTGGGTGTCGCTGAGCCAGTGTTTATTATGGGATGTGGACGTCGCTGGGCCAGCGTTTATTATGGGATGTGGGTGTCGCTGGGCCAGTGTTTATTATGGGATGTGGGTGTCGCTGGGCCAGTGTTTATTATGGGATGTGGGTGTCGCTGGGCCAGCGTTTATTATGGGATGTGGGTGTCGCTGGGCCAGTGTTTATTATGGGATGTGGGTGTCGCTGGGCCCGTGTTTATTATGGGATGTGGGTGTCGCTGGGCCAGCGTTTATTATGGGATGTGGGTGTCGCTGGGCCAGCGTTTATTATGGGATGTGGGTGTCGCTAGGCCAGTGTTTATTATGGGATGTGGGTGTCGCTGGGCCAGTGTTTATTATGGGATGTGGGTGTCGCTGGGCCAGCGTTTATTATGGGATGTGGGTGTCGCTGGGCCAGCGTTTATTATGGGATGTGGGCGTCGCTGGGCCAGTGTTTATTATGGGATGTGGGTGTCGCTGGGCCAGTGTTTATTATGGCATGTGGGCGTCGCTGGGCCAGTGTTTATTATGGGATGTGGGTGTCGCTGGGCCAGCGTTTATTATGGGATGTGGGTGTCGCTGGGCCAGTGTTTATTATGGGATGTGGGTGTCGCTGGGCCAGTGTTTATTATGGGATGTGGGTGTCGCTGGGCCAGTGTTTATTATGGGATGTGGGTGTCGCTGGGCCAGTGTTTATTATGGGATGTGGGTGTCGCTGGGCCAGTGTTTATTATGGGATGTGGGTGTCGCTGGGCCAGTGTTTATTATGGGATGTGGATGTCGCTGGGCCAGTGTTTATTATGGGATGTGGGTGTCGCTGGGCCAGTGTTTATTATGGGATGTGGGTGGCGCTGGGCCAGTGTTTATTATGGGATGTGGGTGTCGCTGGGCCAGCGTTTATTATGGGATGTGGGCGTCGCTGGGCCAGCGTTTATTATGGGATGTGGGTGTCGCTGGGCCAGCGTTTATTATGGGATGTGGGCGTCGCTGGGCCAGTGTTTATTATGGGATGTGGGTGTCGCTGGGCCAGCGTTTATTATGGGATGTGGGTGTCGCTGGGCCAGCGTTTATTATGGGATGTGGGTGTCGCTGGGCCAGCGTTTATTATGGGATGTGGGTGTCGCTGGGCCAGTGTTTATTATGGGATGTGGGCGTCGCTGGGCCAGCGTTTATTATGGGATGTGGGTGTCGCTGGGCCAGCGTTTATTATGGGATGTGGGTGTCGCTGGGCCAGTGTTTATTATGGGATGTGGGCGTCGCTGGGCCAGTGTTTATTATGGGATGTGGGTGTCGCTGGGCCAGCGTTTATTATGGGATGTAGGTGTCGCTGGGCCAGTGTTTATTATGGGATGTGGGTGTCGCTGGGCCAGCGTTTATTATGGGATGTGGGTGTCGCTGGGCCAGTGTTTATTATGGGATGTGGGTGTCGCTGGGCCAGTGTTTATTATGGGATGTGGGTGTCGCTGGGCCAGTGTTTATTATGGGATGTGGGTGTCGCTGGGCCAGTGTTTATTATGGGATGTGGGTGTCGCTGGGCCAGTGTTTATTATGGGATGTGGGTGTCGCTGGGCCAGTGTTTATTATGGGATGTGGGTGTCGCTGGGCCAGTGTTTATTATGGGATGTGGGTGTCGCTGGGCCAGTGTTTATTATGGGATGTGGGTGTCGCTGGGCCAGCGTTTATTATGGGATGTGGGTGTCGCTGGGCCAGCGTTTATTATGGGATGTGGGTGTCGCTGGGCCAGTGTTTATTATGGGATGTGGGTGTCGCTGAGCCAGTGTTTATTATGGGATGTGGACGTCGCTGGGCCAGCGTTTATTATGGGATGTGGGTGTCGCTGGGCCAGTGTTTATTATGGGATGTGGGTGTCGCTGGGCCAGTGTTTATTATGGGATGTGGGTGTCGCTGGGCCAGCGTTTATTATGGGATGTGGGTGTCGCTGGGCCAGTGTTTATTATGGGATGTGGGTGTCGCTGGGCCCGTGTTTATTATGGGATGTGGGTGTCGCTGGGCCCGTGTTTATTATGGGATGTGGGTGTCGCTGGGCCAGCGTTTATTATGGGATGTGGGTGTCGCTAGGCCAGCGTTTATTATGGGATGTGGGTGTCGCTGGGCCAGTGTTTATTATGGGATGTGGGTGTCGCTGGGCCAGTGTTTATTATGGGATGTGGGTGTCGCTGGGCCAGTGTTTATTATGGGATGTGGGTGTCGCTGGGCCAGCGTTTATTATGGGATGTGGGTGTCGCTGGGCCAGTGTTTATTATGGGATGTGGGTGTCGCTGGGCCCGTGTTTATTATGGGATGTGGGTGTCGCTGGGCCAGCGTTTATTATGGGATGTGGGTGTCGCTGGGCCAGCGTTTATTATGGGATGTGGGTGTCGCTAGGCCAGTGTTTATTATGGGATGTGGGTGTCGCTGGGCCAGTGTTTATTATGGGATGTGGGTGTCGCTGGGCCAGCGTTTATTATGGGATGTGGGTGTCGCTGGGCCAGCGTTTATTATGGGATGTGGGCGTCGCTGGGCCAGTGTTTATTATGGGATGTGGGTGTCGCTGGGCCAGTGTTTATTATGGCATGTGGGCGTCGCTGGGCCAGTGTTTATTATGGGATGTGGGTGTCGCTGGGCCAGCGTTTATTATGGGATGTGGGTGTCGCTGGGCCAGTGTTTATTATGGGATGTGGGTGTCGCTGGGCCAGTGTTTATTATGGGATGTGGGTGTCGCTGGGCCAGTGTTTATTATGGGATGTGGGTGTCGCTGGGCCAGTGTTTATTATGGGATGTGGGTGTCGCTGGGCCAGTGTTTATTATGGGATGTGGGTGTCGCTGGGCCAGTGTTTATTATGGGATGTGGATGTCGCTGGGCCAGTGTTTATTATGGGATGTGGGTGTCGCTGGGCCAGTGTTTATTATGGGATGTGGGTGGCGCTGGGCCAGTGTTTATTATGGGATGTGGGTGTCGCTGGGCCAGCGTTTATTATGGGATGTGGGCGTCGCTGGGCCAGTGTTTATTATGGGATGTGGGTGTCGCTGGGCCAGCGTTTATTATGGGATGTGGGCGTCGCTGGGCCAGTGTTTATTATGGGATGTGGGTGTCGCTGGGCCAGTGTTTATTATGGGATGTGGGTGTCGCTGGGCCAGTGTTTATTATGGGATGTGGGTGTCGCTGGGCCAGTGTTTATAATGGGATGTGGGTGGCGCTGGGCCAGTGTTTATTATGGGATGTGGGTGGCGCTGGGCCAGTGTTTATTATGGGATGTGGGTGTCGCTGGGCCAGCGTTTATTATGGGATGTGGGCGTCGCTGGGCCAGCGTTTATTATGGGATGTGGGTGTCGCTGGGCCAGCGTTTATTATGGGATGTGGGTGTCGCTGGGCCAGCGTTTATTATGGGATGTGGGTGTCGCTGGGCCAGCGTTTATTATGGGATGTGGGTGTCGCTCGGCCAGCGTTTATTATGGGATGTGGGTGTCGCTGGGCCAGTGTTTATTATGGGATGTGGGTGTCGCTGGGTCAGTGTTTATTATGGGATGTGGGTGTCGCTGGGCCAGTGTTTATTATGGGATGTGGGTGTCGCTGGGCCAGCGTTTATTATGGGATGTGGGTGTCGCTGGGCCAGCGTTTATTATGGGATGTGGGTGTCGCTGGGCCAGCGTTTATTATGGGATGTGGGTGTCGCTGGGCCAGCGTTTATTATGGGATGTGGGTGTCGCTGGGCCTGCGTTTATTATGGGATGTGGGTGTCGCTGGGCCAGCGTTTATTATGGGATGTGGGTGTCGCTGGGCCAGCGTTTATTATGGGATGTGGGTGTCGCTGGGCCAGCGTTTATTATGGGATGTGGGTGTCGCTGGGCCAGCGTTTATTATGGGATGTGGGTGTCGCTGGGCCAGCGTTTATTATGGGATGTGGGTGTCGCTAGGCCAGTGTTTATTATGGGATGTGGGTGTCGCTGGGCCAGTGTTTATTATGGGATGTGGGTGTCGCTGGGCCAGTGTTTATTATGGGATGTGGGTGTCGCTGGGCCAGTGTTTATTATGGGATGTGGGTGTCGCTGGGCCAGTGTTTATAATGGGATGTGGGTGGCGCTGGGCCAGTGTTTATTATGGGATGTGGGTGTCGCTGGGCCAGTGTTTATTATGGGATGTGGGTGTCGCTGGGCCAGTGTTTATTATGGGATGTGGGTGTCGCTGGGCCAGCGTTTATTATGGGATGTGGGTGTCGCTGGGCCAGCGTTTATTATGGGATGTGGGTGTCGCTGGGCCAGCGTTTATTATGGGATGTGGGTGTCGCTGGGCCAGCGTTTATTATGGGATGTGGGTGTCGCTGGGCCTGCGTTTATTATGGGATGTGGGTGTCGCTGGGCCAGCGTTTATTATGGGATGTGGGTGTCGCTGGGCCAGCGTTTATTATGGGATGTGGGTGTCGCTGGGCCAGCGTTTATTATGGGATGTGGGTGTCGCTGGGCCAGCGTTTATTATGGGATGTGGGTGTCGCTGGGCCAGCGTTTATTATGGGATGTGGACGTCACTGGGCCAGTGTTTATTATGGGATGTGGGTGTCGCTGGGCCAGTGTTTATTATGGGATGTGGTTGTCGCTGGGCCAGTGTTTATTATTGGATGTGGGTGTCGCTGGGCCAGTGTTTATTATGGGATGTGGGTGTCGCTGGGCCAGTGTTTATTATGGGATGTGTGCGTCGCTGGGCCAGTGTTTATTATGGGATGTTATTGTCGCTGGGCCAGCGTTTATTATGGGATGTGGGTGTCGCTGGGCCAGTGTTTATTATGGGATGTGGGTGTCGCTGGGCCAGTGTTTATTATGGGATGTGGGCGTCGCTGGGCCAGTGTTTATTATGGGATGTGGGTGTCGCTGGGCCAGCGTTTATTATGGGATGTGGGTGTCGCTGGGCCAGCGTTTATTATGGGATGTGGGTGTCGCTGGGCCAGCGTTTATTATGGGATGTGGGTGTCGCTGGGCCAGCGTTTATTATGGGATGTGGGTGTCGCTGGGCCAGAGTTTATTATGGGATGTGGGTGTCGCTGGGCCAGTGTTTATTCTGGCATGTGGGTGTCGCTGGGCCAGTGTTTATTATGGGATGTGGGTGTCGCTGGGCCAGCGTTTATTATGGGATGTGGGTGTCGCTGGGCCAGCGTTTATTATGGGGTGTGGGTGTCGCTGGGCCAGTGTTTATTATGGGATGTGGGTGTCGCTGGGCCAGTGTTTATTATGGGATGTGGGTGTCGCTGGGCCAGCGTTTATTATGGGATGTGGGTGTCGCTGGGCCAGTGTTTATTATGGGATGTGGGTGTCGCTGGGCCAGCGTTTATTATGGGATGTGGGTGTCGCTGGGCCAGCGTTTATTATGGGATGTGGGTGTCGCTGGGCCAGCGTTTATTATGGGATGTGGGTGTCTCTGGGCCAGTGTTTATTATGGGATGTGGGTGTCGCTGGGCCAGCGTTTATTATGGGATGTGGGTGTCGCTGGGCCAGTGTTTATTATGGGATGTGGGTGTCGCTGGGCCAGCGTTTATTATGGGATGTGGGTGTCGCTGGGCCAGCGTTTATTATGGGATGTGGACGTCGCTGGGCCAGTGTTTATTATGGGGTGTGGGTGTCACTGGGCCAGCGTTTATTATGGGATGTGGACGTCGCTGGGCCAGTGTTTATTATGGGATGTGGATGTTGCTGGGCCAGTGTTTATTATGGGATGTGGGTGTCGCTGGGCCAGCGTTTATTATGGGATGTGGGTGTCGCTGGGCCAGCGTTTATTATGGGATGTGGGTGTCGCTGGGCCAGTGTTTATTATGGGATGTGGGTGTCGCTGGGTCAGTGTTTATTATGGGATGTGGGTGTCGCTGGGCCAGTGTTTATTATGGGATGTGGGTGTCGCTGGGCCAGCGTTTATTATGGGATGTGGGTGTCGCTGGGCCAGCGTTTATTATGGGATGTGGGTGTCGCTGGGCCAGTGTTTATTATGGGATGTGGGTGTCGCTGGGCCAGCGTTTATTATGGGATGTGGGTGTCGCTGGGCCAGTGTTTATTATGGGATGTGGGTGTCGCTGGGCCAGTGTTTATTATGGGATGTGGGTGTCGCTGGGCCAGTGTTTATTATGGGATGTGGGTGTCGCTGGGCCAGTGTTTATTATGGGATGTGGGTGTCGCTGGGCCAGTGTTTATTATGGGATGTGGGTGTCGCTGGGCCAGTGTTTATTATGGGATGTGGGTGTCGCTGGGCCAGTGTTTATTATGGGATGTGGGTGTCGCTGGGCCAGTGTTTATTCTGGGATGTGGGTGTCGCTGGGCCAGCGTTTATTATGGGATGTGGGTGTCGCTGGGCCAGCGTTTATTATGGGATGTGGGTGTCGCTGGGCCAGTGTTTATTATGGGATGTGGGTGTCGCTGAGCCAGTGTTTATTATGGGATGTGGACGTCGCTGGGCCAGTGTTTATTATGGGATGTGGGTGTCGCTGGGCCAGTGTTTATTATGGGATGTGGGTGTCGCTGGGCCAGTGTTTATTATGGGATGTGGATGTCGCTGGGCCAGTGTTTATTATGGGATGTGGGTGTCGCTGGGCCAGTGTTTATTATGGGATGTGGGTGGCGCTGGGCCAGTGTTTATTATGGGATGTGGGTGTCGCTGGGCCAGCGTTTATTATGGGATGTGGGCGTCGCTGGGCCAGCGTTTATTATGGGATGTGGGTGTCGCTGGGCCAGCGTTTATTATGGGATGTGGGCGTCGCTGGGCCAGTGTTTATTATGGGATGTGGGTGTCGCTGGGCCAGCGTTTATTATGGGATGTGGGTGTCGCTGGGCCAGCGTTTATTATGGGATGTGGGTGTCGCTGGGCCAGCGTTTATTATGGGATGTGGGTGTCGCTGGGCCAGTGTTTATTATGGGATGTGGGCGTCGCTGGGCCAGCGTTTATTATGGGATGTGGGTGTCGCTGGGCCAGCGTTTATTATGGGATGTGGGTGTCGCTGGGCCAGTGTTTATTATGGGATGTGGGTGTCGCTGGGCCAGTGTTTATTATGGGATGTGGGTGTCGCTGGGCCAGTGTTTATTATGGGATGTGGGTGTCGCTGGGCCAGTGTTTATTATGGGATGTGGGTGTCGCTGGGCCAGTGTTTATTATGGGATGTGGGTGTCGCTGGGCCAGTGTTTATTATGGGATGTGGGTGTCGCTGGGCCAGTGTTTATTATGGGATGTGGGTGTCGCTGGGCCAGCGTTTATTATGGGATGTGGGTGTCGCTGGGCCAGCGTTTATTATGGGATGTGGGTGTCGCTGGGCCAGTGTTTATTATGGGATGTGGGTGTCGCTGAGCCAGTGTTTATTATGGGATGTGGACGTCGCTGGGCCAGCGTTTATTATGGGATGTGGGTGTCGCTGGGCCAGTGTTTATTATGGGATGTGGGTGTCGCTGGGCCAGTGTTTATTATGGGATGTGGGTGTCGCTGGGCCAGCGTTTATTATGGGATGTGGGTGTCGCTGGGCCAGTGTTTATTATGGGATGTGGGTGTCGCTGGGCCCGTGTTTATTATGGGATGTGGGTGTCGCTGGGCCAGCGTTTATTATGGGATGTGGGTGTCGCTGGGCCAGCGTTTATTATGAGATGTGGGTGTCGCTAGGCCAGTGTTTATTATGGGATGTGGGTGTCGCTGGGCCAGTGTTTATTATGGGATGTGGGTGTCGCTGGGCCAGCGTTTATTATGGGATGTGGGTGTCGCTGGGCCAGCGTTTATTATGGGATGTGGGCGTCGCTGGGCCAGTGTTTATTATGGGATGTGGGTGTCGCTGGGCCAGTGTTTATTATGGCATGTGGGCGTCGCTGGGCCAGTGTTTATTATGGGATGTGGGCGTCGCTGGGCCAGCGTTTATTATGGGATGTGGGTGTCGCTGGGCCAGCGTTTATTATGGGATGTGGGTGTCGCTGGGCCAGTGTTTATTATGGGATGTGGGTGTCGCTGGGCCAGTGTTTATTATGGGATGTGGGTGTCGCTGGGCCAGTGTTTATTATGGGATGTGGGTGTCGCTGGGCCAGTGTTTATTATGGGATGTGGGTGTCGCTGGGCCAGTGTTTATTATGGGATGTGGGTGTCGCTGGGCCAGTGTTTATTATGGGATGTGGATGTCGCTGGGCCAGTGTTTATTATGGGATGTGGGTGTCGCTGGGCCAGTGTTTATTATGGGATGTGGGTGGCGCTGGGCCAGTGTTTATTATGGGATGTGGGTGTCGCTGGGCCAGCGTTTATTATGGGATGTGGGCGTCGCTGGGCCAGTGTTTATTATGGGATGTGGGTGTCGCTGGGCCAGCGTTTATTATGGGATGTGGGCGTCGCTGGGCCAGTGTTTATTATGGGATGTGGGTGTCGCTGGGCCAGTGTTTATTATGGGATGTGGGTGTCGCTGGGCCAGTGTTTATTATGGGATGTGGGTGTCGCTGGGCCAGTGTTTATAATGGGATGTGGGTGGCGCTGGGCCAGTGTTTATTATGGGATGTGGGTGGCGCTGGGCCAGTGTTTATTATGGGATGTGGGTGTCGCTGGGCCAGCGTTTATTATGGGATGTGGGCGTCGCTGGGCCAGCGTTTATTATGGGATGTGGGTGTCGCTGGGCCAGCGTTTATTATGGGATGTGGGTGTCGCTGGGCCAGCGTTTATTATGGGATGTGGGTGTCGCTGGGCCAGCGTTTATTATGGGATGTGGGTGTCGCTCGGCCAGCGTTTATTATGGGATGTGGGTGTCGCTGGGCCAGTGTTTATTATGGGATGTGGGTGTCGCTGGGTCAGTGTTTATTATGGGATGTGGGTGTCGCTGGGCCAGTGTTTATTATGGGATGTGGGTGTCGCTGGGCCAGCGTTTATTATGGGATGTGGGTGTCGCTGGGCCAGCGTTTATTATGGGATGTGGGTGTCGCTGGGCCAGCGTTTATTATGGGATGTGGGTGTCGCTGGGCCAGCGTTTATTATGGGATGTGGGTGTCGCTGGGCCTGCGTTTATTATGGGATGTGGGTGTCGCTGGGCCAGCGTTTATTATGGGATGTGGGTGTCGCTGGGCCAGCGTTTATTATGGGATGTGGGTGTCGCTGGGCCAGCGTTTATTATGGGATGTGGGTGTCGCTGGGCCAGCGTTTATTATGGGATGTGGGTGTCGCTGGGCCAGCGTTTATTATGGGATGTGGGTGTCGCTAGGCCAGTGTTTATTATGGGATGTGGGTGTCGCTGGGCCAGTGTTTATTATGGGATGTGGGTGTCGCTGGGCCAGTGTTTATTATGGGATGTGGGTGTCGCTGGGCCAGTGTTTATTATGGGATGTGGGTGTCGCTGGGCCAGTGTTTATAATGGGATGTGGGTGGCGCTGGGCCAGTGTTTATTATGGGATGTGGGTGTCGCTGGGCCAGTGTTTATTATGGGATGTGGGTGTCGCTGGGCCAGTGTTTATTATGGGATGTGGGTGTCGCTGGGCCAGCGTTTATTATGGGATGTGGGTGTCGCTGGGCCAGCGTTTATTATGGGATGTGGGTGTCGCTGGGCCAGCGTTTATTATGGGATGTGGGTGTCGCTGGGCCAGCGTTTATTATGGGATGTGGGTGTCGCTGGGCCTGCGTTTATTATGGGATGTGGGTGTCGCTGGGCCAGCGTTTATTATGGGATGTGGGTGTCGCTGGGCCAGCGTTTATTATGGGATGTGGGTGTCGCTGGGCCAGAGTTTATTATGGGATGTGGGTGTCGCTGGGCCAGCGTTTATTATGGGATGTGGGTGTCGCTGGGCCAGCGTTTATTATGGGATGTGGACGTCACTGGGCCAGTGTTTATTATGGGATGTGGGTGTCGCTGGGCCAGTGTTTATTATGGGATGTGGTTGTCGCTGGGCCAGTGTTTATTATTGGATGTGGGTGTCGCTGGGCCAGTGTTTATTATGGGATGTGGGTGTCGCTGGGCCAGTGTTTATTATGGGATGTGTGCGTCGCTGGGCCAGTGTTTATTATGGGATGTTATTGTCGCTGGGCCAGCGTTTATTATGGGATGTGGGTGTCGCTGGGCCAGTGTTTATTATGGGATGTGGGTGTCGCTGGGCCAGTGTTTATTATGGGATGTGGGCGTCGCTGGGCCAGTGTTTATTATGGGATGTGGGTGTCGCTGGGCCAGCGTTTATTATGGGATGTGGGTGTCGCTGGGCCAGCGTTTATTATGGGATGTGGGTGTCGCTGGGCCAGCGTTTATTATGGGATGTGGGTGTCGCTGGGCCAGCGTTTATTATGGGATGTGGGTGTCGCTGGGCCAGAGTTTATTATGGGATGTGGGTGTCGCTGGGCCAGTGTTTATTCTGGCATGTGGGTGTCGCTGGGCCAGTGTTTATTATGGGATGTGGGTGTCGCTGGGCCAGCGTTTATTATGGGATGTGGGTGTCGCTGGGCCAGCGTTTATTATGGGGTGTGGGTGTCGCTGGGCCAGTGTTTATTATGGGATGTGGGTGTCGCTGGGCCAGCGTTTATTATGGGATGTGGGTGTCGCTGGGCCAGTGTTTATTATGGGATGTGGGTGTCGCTGGGCCAGCGTTTATTATGGGATGTGGGTGTCGCTGGGCCAGCGTTTATTATGGGATGTGGGTGTCGCTGGGCCAGCGTTTATTATGGGATGTGGGTGTCTCTGGGCCAGTGTTTATTATGGGATGTGGGTGTCGCTGGGCCAGCGTTTATTATGGGATGTGGGTGTCGCTGGGCCAGCGTTTATTATGGGATGTGGGTGTCGCTGGGCCAGCGTTTATTATGGGATGTGGGTGTCGCTGGGCCAGCGTTTATTATGGGATGTGGACGTCGCTGGGCCAGTGTTTATTATGGGGTGTGGGTGTCACTGGGCCAGCGTTTATTATGGGATGTGGACGTCGCTGGGCCAGTGTTTATTATGGGATGTGGATGTTGCTGGGCCAGTGTTTATTATGGGATGTGGGTGTCGCTGGGCCAGCGTTTATTATGGGATGTGGGTGTCGCTGGGCCAGCGTTTATTATGGGATGTGGGTGTCGCTGGGCCAGTGTTTATTATGGGATGTGGGTGTCGCTGGGTCAGTGTTTATTATGGGATGTGGGTGTCGCTGGGCCAGTGTTTATTATGGGATGTGGGTGTCGCTGGGCCAGCGTTTATTATGGGATGTGGGTGTCGCTGGGCCAGCGTTTATTATGGGATGTGGGTGTCGCTGGGCCAGCGTTTATTATGGGATGTGGGTGTCGCTGGGCCAGCGTTTATTATGGGATGTGGGTGTCGCTGGGCCTGCGTTTATTATGGGATGTGGGTGTCGCTGGGCCAGCGTTTATTATGGGATGTGGGTGTCGCTGGGCCAGCGTTTATTATGGGATGTGGGTGTCGCTGGGCCAGCGTTTATTATGGGATGTGGACGTCGCTGGGCCAGTGTTTATTATGGGATGTGGTTGTCGCTGGGCCAGTGTTTATTATGGGATGTGGGTGTCGCTGGGCCAGTGTTTATTATGGGATGTGGGTGTCGCTGGGCCAGCGTTTATTATGGGATGTGGGTGTCGCTGGGCCAGTGTTTATTATGGGATGTGGGTGTCGCTGGGCCAGTGTTTATTCTGGCATGTGGGTGTCGCTGGGCCAGTGTTTATTATGGGATGTGGGTGTCGCTGGGCCAGCGTTTATTATGGGATGTGGGTGTCGCTGGGCCAGTGTTTATTATGGGATGTGGGTGTCGCTGGGCCAGTGTTTATTATGGGGTGTGGGTGTCGCTGGGCCAGCGTTTATTATGGGGTGTGGGTGTCGCTGGGCCAGCGTTTATTATGGGATGTGGGTGTCGCTGGGCCAGTGTTTATTATGGGGTGTGGGTGTCGCTGGGCCAGTGTTTATTATGGGATGTGGGTGTCGCTGGGCCAGTGTTTATTATGGGATGTGGGTGTCGCTGGGCCAGTGTTTATTATGGGATGTGGGTGTCGCTGGGCCAGCGTTTATTATGGGATGTGGGTGTCGCTGGGACAGCGTTTATTATGGGATGTGGGTGTCGCTGGGCCAGCGTTTATTATGGGATGTGGGTGTCGCTGGGCCAGCGTTTATTATGGGATGTGGGTGTCGCTGGGCCAGCGTTTATTATGGGATGTGGGTGTCGCTGGGCCAGCGTTTATTATGGGATGTGGGTGTCGCTGGGCCAGCGTTTATTATGGGATGTGGGTGTCGCTGGGCCAGCGTTTATTATGGGATGTGGGTGTCGCTGGGCCAGCGTTTATTATGGGATGTGGGTGTCGCTGGGCCAGCGTTTATTATGGGATGTGGGTGTCGCTGGGCCAGCGTTTATTATGGGATGTGGGTGTCGCTGGGCCAGCGTTTATTATGGGATGTGGGTGTCGCTGGGCCAGTGTTTATTATGGGATGTGGACGTCGCTGGGCCAGTGTTTATTATGGGATGTGGGTGTCGCTGGGCCAGTGTTTATTATGGGATGTGGGTGTCGCTGGGCCAGTGTTTATTATGGGATGTGGGTGTCGCTGGGCCAGTGTTTATTATGGGAAGTGGGCGTCGCTGGGCCAGTGTTTATTATGGGATGTGGGTGTCGCTGGGCCAGCGTTTATTATGGGATGTGGGTGTCGCTGGGCCAGTGTTTATTATGGGATGTGGGTGTCGCTGGGCCAGCGTTTATTATGGGATGTGGGCGTCGCTGGGCCAGTGTTTATTATGGGATGTGGGCGTCGCTGGGCCAGCGTTTATTATGGGATGTGGGTGTCGCTGGGCCAGTGTTTATTATGGGATGTGGGTGTCGCTGGGCCAGTGTTTATTGTGGGATGTGGGTGTCGCTGGGCCAGTGTTTATTATGGGATGTTATTGTCGCTGGGCCAGCGTTTATTATGGGATGTGGATGTGGGTGTCGCTGGGCCAGTGTTTATTATGGGATGTGGGTGTCGCTGGGCCAGTGTTTATTATGGGATGTGGGCGTCGCTGGGCCAGTGTTTATTATGGGATGTGGGTGTCGCTGGGCCAGCGTTTATTATGGGATGTGGGTGTCGCTGGGCCAGCGTTTATTATGGGATGTGGGTGTCGCTGGGCCAGCGTTTATTATGGGATGTGGGTGTCGCTGGGCCAGCGTTTATTATGGGATGTGGGTGTCGCTGGGCCAGCGTTTATTATGGGATGTGGGTGTCGCTGGGCCAGTGTTTATTATGGGATGTGGGTGTCGCGGGGCCAGCGTTTATCATGGGATGTGGACGTCGCTGGGCCAGCGTTTATCATGGGATGTGGGTGTCGCTGGGCCAGTGTTTATCATGGGATGTGGGTGTCGCTGGGCCAGCGTTTATTATGGGATCTGGGTGTCGCTGGGCCAGCGTTTATTATGGGATGTGGGTGTCGCTGGGCCACCGTTTATTATGGGATGTGGGTGTCGCTGGGCCAGTCTTTATTATGGGAGGTGGGTGTCACTGGGCCAGCGTTTATTATGGGATGTGGGTGTCGCTGGGCCAGCGTTTATTAAGGGATGTGGGTGTCGCTGGGCCAGCGTTTATTATGGGATGTGGGTGTCGCTGGGCCAGCGTTTATTATGGGATGTGGGTGTCGCTGGGCCAGTGTTTATTATGGGATGTGGGTGTCGCTGGGCCAGTGTTTATTATGGGATGTGGGTGTCGCTGGGCCAGTGTTTATTATGGGATGTGGACGTCGCTGGGCCAGCGTTTATTATGGGATGTGGGTGTTGCTGGGCCAGCGTTTATTATGGGATGTGGGTGTCGCTGGGCCAGCGTTTATCATGGGATGTGGGTGTCGCTGGGCCAGCGTTTATCATGGGATGTGGGTGTCGCTGGGCCAGCGTTTATCATGGGATGTGGGTGTCGCTGAGCCAGCGTTTATTATGGGATGTGGGTGTCGCTGGGCCAGCGTTTATTATGGGATGTGGGTGTCGCTGGGCCAGTGTTTATTATGGGATGTGGGTGTCGCTGGGCCAGCGTTTATTATGGGATGTGGGTGTCGCTGGGCCAGTGTTTATTATGGGATGTGGGTGTCGCTGGGCCAGTGTTTATTATGGGATGTGGGTGTCGCTGGGCCAGTGTTTATTATGGGATGTGGGTGTCGCTGGGCGAGCGTTTATTATGGGATGTGGGTGTCGCTGTGCCAGCGTTTATTATGGGGTGTGGGTGTCGCTGGGCCAGTGTTTATTATGGGATGTGGGTGTCGCTGGGCCAGTGTTTATTATGGGGTGTGGGTGTCGCTGGGCCAGCGTTTATTATGGGGTGTGGGTGTCGCTGGGCCAGCGTTTATTATGGGATGTGGGTGTCGCTGGGCCAGTGTTTATTATGGGATGTGGGTGTCGCTGGGCCAGTGTTTATTATGGGATGTGGGTGTCGCTGGGCCAGTGTTTATTATGGGATGTGGGTGTCGCTGGGCCAGTGTTTATTATGGGATGTGGGTGTCGCTGGGCCAGCGTTTATTATGGGATGTGGGTGTCGCTGGGACAGCGTTTATTATGGGATGTGGGTGTCGCTGGGCCAGCGTTTATTATGGGATGTGGGTGTCGCTGGGCCAGCGTTTATTATGGGATGTGGGTGTCGCTGGGCCAGTGTTTATTATGGGATGTGGGTGTCGCTGGGCCAGTGTTTATTATGGGATGTGGGCGTCGCTGGGCCAGTGTTTATAATGGGATGTGGGTGTCGCTGGGCCAGTGTTTATTATGGGATGTGGGTGTCGCTGGGCCAGCGTTTATTATGGGATGTGGGTGTCGCTGGGCCAGCGTTTATTATTGCCCATCCCTAATTGCCCCGGAGGGTATTTAAGAGTCACCCACGTTGCTGTGGGTCTGGAGCCACGTGTAGGCCAGACCGGGTAAGGACGGCAGATTTCCTTCCCAAAAGGACATTAGTGACCCAGATGAGTTTTTACAACAATCGGCAATGGTTTCATATCTTTAGACTTTTGATTCCAGATTTTTATTGAATCAAATTTCACCATCTGCAGTGGTGGGATTCGAACTCGGATCCCCGGAGCGTTACCCCGCGTCCCTGGGGAACTAGTCCAGTGACAATACCACTACCCCACCGCTTCCTCACTCAGCCTTCAAAAGTATTCGAAGACTCTGCTTCCTCTGCCTTTTGAGGCTGCAGCGACTGTGCCAGATCACCTCCTCTCCCTGTTTCTGTGCCCTCGTAATTTGCCCTTATTCAAGTTGAAAATACGAGTCTGGGGTGCACTCTTCGCTCCATCAAACAGTACAGTGCGGACCCTGTGACTGGGGTGGAGGGGGTACAGTGCGGACCCTGTGAGTGGGGTGGAGGGGGTACAGTGCGGACCCTGTGGGTGGGGTGGAGGGGGTATAGTGCGGACCCTGTGAGTGGGGTGGAGGGGGTACAGTGCGGACCCTGTGGGTGGGGTGGAGGGGGTATAGTGCGGACCCTGTGAGCGGGGTGGAGGGGGTACAGTGCGGACCCTGTGAGTGGGGTGGAGGGGGTACAGTGCGGACCCTGTGGGTGGGGTGGAGGGGGTATAGTGCGGACCCTGTGAGCGGGGTGGAGGGGGTACAGTGCGGACCCTGTGAGTGGGGTGGAGGGGGTACAGTGCGGACCCTGTCAGTGGGGTGGAGGGGGTACAGTGCGGACCCTGTGAGTGGTGTGGAGGGGGTACAGTGCGGACCCTGTGAGTGGGGTGGAGGGGGTACAGTGCGGACCCTGTGACTGGGGTGGAGGGGGTACAGTGCGGACCCTGTGGGTGGGGTGGAGGGGGGACAGTGCGGACCCTGTGAGTGGGGTGGAGGGGGTACAGTGCGGACCCTGTGACTGGGGTGGAGGGGGGACAGTGCGGACCCTGTGAGTGGGGTGGAGGGGGTACAGTGCGGACCCTGTGAGTGGGGTGGAGGGGGTACAGTGCGGACCCTGTGGGTGGGGTGGAGGGGGTACAGTGCGGACCCTGTGAGTGGGGTGGAGGGGGTACAGTGCGGACCCTGTGGGTGGGGTGGAGGGGGTATAGTGCGGACCCTGTGAGCGGGGTGGAGGGGGTACAGTGCGGACCCTGTGAGTGGGGTGGAGGGGGTACAGTGCGGACCCTGTCAGTGGGGTGGAGGGGGTACAGTGCGGACCCTGTGAGTGGTGTGGAGGGGGTACAGTGCGGACCCTGTGAGTGGGGTGGAGGGGGTACAGTGCGGACCCTGTGACTGGGGTGGAGGGGGTACAGTGCGGACCCTGTGGGTGGGGTGGAGGGGGGACAGTGCGGACCCTGTGAGTGGGGTGGAGGGGGTACAGTGCGGACCCTGTGACTGGGGTGGAGGGGGGACAGTGCGGACCCTGTGAGTGGGGTGGAGGGGGTACAGTGCGGACCCTGTGAGTGGGGTGGAGGGGGTACAGTGCGGACCCTGTGGGTGGGGTGGAGGGGGTACAGTGCGGACCCTGTGGGTGGGGTGGAGGGGATACAGTGCGGACCCTGTGGGTGGGGTGGAGTGGGTACAGTGCGGACCCTGTGAGTGGGGTGGAGGGGGTACAGTGCGGACCCTGTGAGTGGGGTGGAGGGGGTACAGTGGGGACCCTGTGGGTGGGGTGGAGGGGATACAGTGCGGACCCTGTGGGTGGGGTGGAGTGGGTACAGTGCGGACCCTGTGAGTGGGGTGGAGGGGGTACAGTGCGGACCGTGTGGGTGGGGTGGAGGGGGTACAGTGCGGACCCTGTGGGTGGGGTGGAGGGGGTACAGTGCGGACCCTGTGAGTGGGATGGAGGGGGTACAGTGCGGACCCTGTCGGTGGGGTGGAGTGGGTACAGTGCGGACCCTGTGAGTGGGGTGGAGTGGGTACAGTGCGGACCCTGTGGGTGGGGTGGAGGGGATACAGTGCGGACCCTGTGAGTGGGGTGGAGGGGGTACAGTGCGGACCCTGTGGGTGGGGAGGAGGGGGTACAGTGCGGACCCTGTGAGTGGGATGGAGGGGGTACAGTGCAGACCCTGTGGGTGGGGTGGAGGGGGTACAGTGCGGACCCTGTGAGTGGGGTGGAGTGGGTACAGTGCGGACCCTGTGGGTGGGGTGGAGGGGATACAGTGCGGACCCTGTGAGTGGGGTGGAGGGGGTACAGTGCGGACCCTGTGAGTGGGGTGGAGGGGGTACAGTGCGGACCCTGTGGGTGGGGTGGAGGGGATACAGTGCGGACCCTGTGAGTGGGGTGGAGGGGGTACAGTGCAGACCCTGTGAGTGGGGTGGAGGGGGTGCAGTGCGTGCCCTGTGAGTGGGGTGGAGGGGGTACAGTGCGGACCCTGTGAGTGGGGTGGAGGGTGTACAGTGCGGACCCTGTGAGTGGGGTGGAGGGTGTACAGTGCGGACCCTGTGGGTGGGGTCGAGGGGGTACAGTGCGGACCCTGTGGGTGGAGTGGAGGGGGTACAGTGCGGACCCTGTGGGTGGGGAGGAGGGGGTACAGTGCGGACCCTGTGGGTGGGGCGGAGGGGGTACAGTGCGGACCCTGTGGGTGGGGTGGAGGGGATACAGTGCGGACCCTGTGAGTGGGGTGGAGGGGGTACAGTGCGGACCCTGTGAGTGGGTTGGAGGGGGTACAGTGCGGACCCTGTGAGTGGGGTGGAGGGGGTACAGTGCGGACCCTGTGGGTGGGGTGTAGGGGATACAGTGCGGACCCTGTGAGTGGGGTGGAGGGGGTACAGTGCGGACCCTGTGAGTGGGGTGGAGGGGGTACAGTGCGGACCCTGTGGGTGGGGTGTAGGGGATACAGTGCGGACCCTGTGAGTGGGGTGGAGGGGGTACAGTGCGGACCCTGTGAGTGGGGTGGAGGGGGTACAGTGCGGACCTTGTGGGTGGGGTGGAGGGGGTACAGTGCGGACCCTGTGAGTGGGGTGGAGGGGCTGCAGTGCGGACCCTGTGAGCGGGGTGGAGGGGGTACAGTGCGGACCCTGTGGGTGGGGTGGAGGGGGTACAGTGCGGACCCTGTGACTGGGGTGGAGGGGGTACAGTGCGGACCCTGTGAGTGGGTTGGAGGGGGTACAGTGCGGACCCTGTGGGTGGGGTGGAGGGGGTACAGTGCGGACCCTGTGAGTGGGGTGGAGGGGGTACAGTGCGGACCCTGTGAGTGGGGTGGAGGGGGTACTGTGCGGACCCTGTGAGTGGGGTGGAGGGGGTACAGTGCGGACCCTGTGGGTGGGGTGGAGGGGGTACAGTGCGGACCCTGTGAGTGGGGTGGAGGGGGTACAGTGCGGACCCTGTGAGTGGGGTGGAGGGGGTACTGTGCGGACCCTGTGAGTGGGGTGGAGGGGGTACAGTGCGGACCCTGTGGGTGGGGTGGAGGGGGTACAGTGCGGACCCTGTGAGTGGGGTGGAGGGGGTACAGTGCGAACCCTGTGAGCGGGGTGGAGGGGGTACAGTGCGGACCCTGTGAGCGGGGTGGAGGGGGTACAGTGCGGACCCTGTGAGCGGGGTGGAGGGGCTGCAGTGCGGACCCTGTGAGTGGGGTGGAGGGGGTACAGTGCGGACCTTGTGGGTGGGGTGGAGGGGTTACAGTGCGGACCCTGTGAGTGGGGTGGAGGGGGTACAGTGCGGACCCTGTGAGTGGGGTGGAGGGGAGACAGTGCGGACCCTGTGAATGGGGTGGAGGGGGTACAGTGCGGACCTTGTGAGTGGGGTGGAGGGGGTACAGTGCGGACCTTGTGGGTGGGGTGGAGGGGGTACAGTGCGGACCCTGTGGGTGGGGTGGAGGGGGTACAGTGCGGACCCTGTGAGTGGGGTGGAGGGGGTACAGTGCGGACCCTGTGAGTGGGGTGGAGGGGGTACAGTGCGGACCTTGTGGGTGGGGTGGAGGGGGTACAGTGCGGACCCTGTGAGTGGGGTGGAGGGGCTGCAGTGCGGACCCTGTGAGCGGGGTGGAGGGGGTACAGTGCGGACCCTGTGAGCGGGGTGGAGGGGGTACAGTGCGGACCCTGTGAGTGGGGTGGAGGGGGTACAGTGCGGACCTTGTGGGTGGGGTGGAGGGGGTACAGTGCGGACCCTGTGAGTGGGGTGGAGGGGCTGCAGTGCGGACCCTGTGAGCGGGGTGGAGGGGGTACAGTGCGGACCCTGTGGGTGGGGTGGAGGGGGTACTGTGCGGACCCTGTGGGTGGGGTGGAGGGGGTACAGTGCGGACCCTGTGAGTGGGGTGGAGGGGGTCCAGTGCGGACCCTGTGAGTGGGGTGGAGGGGGTACAGTGCGGACCCTGTGAGTGGGGTGGAGGGGGTACAGTGCGGACCCTGTGGGTGGGGTGGAGGGGGTACAGTGCGGACCCTGTGAGTGGGGTGGAGGGGGTACAGTGCGGACCCTGTGAGTGGGGTGGAGGGGGTACAGTGCTGACCCTGTGAGTGGGGTGGAGGGGGTACAGTGCGGACCCTGTGAGTGGGGTGGAGGGGGTACAGTGCGGACCCTGTGGGTGGGGTGGAGGGGGTACAGTGCGGACCCTGTGAGTGGGGTGGAGGGGGTACAGTGCGGACCCTGTGAGTGGGGTGGAGGGGGTACAGTGCGGACCTTGTGGGTGGGGTGGAGGGGGTACAGTGCGGACCTTGTGGGTGGGGTGGAGGGGGTACAGTGCGGACCCTGTGAGCGGGGTGGAGGGGGTACAGTGCGGACCCTGTGAGCGGGGTGGAGGGGGTACAGTGCGGACCCTGTGAGCGGGGTGGAGGGGGTACAGTGCGGACCCTGTGAGCGGGGTGGAGGGGGTACATTGCGGACCCTGTGAGCGGGGTTGCGGGGGTACAGTGCGGACCCTGTGAGTGGGGTGAAGGGGGTACAGTGCGGACCCTGTGAGTGGGGTGGAGGGGGTACAGTGCGTACCCAGTGGGTCAGATTTAAGTGTGTTTCCTCTTGCAGGTTATTCTGCAGACTGACACCGCCACTTTGTCTGAATTTCCTGGGACTGATCCACATGGATTCTGCAATTTCACACCAGACCAGAGAGCAGACAGCGTATACCTCGGTGAGACACAGCGCCGACATGGACTGACACAGGTGTCAGAGTGATGGGTGACATTGGGAAAGGTTGTGGTGATGATGGGATGGATGTTGGCGTGATGGTGACTGCTTCGTTTATTAACTTGTCCCCTCTCTCCCCAGATTATGGGCTCAATGCGGGTCATCTCCTTCATTGCTGACGGGTTCTACATATATTACCCCACACTGGTTGTCATCCTCTGTATTGCTACATACTTCAGGTAACCTGTATCTAACCCCATGCTGTACCTGTCCTGGGAGTGTTTGATGGGGACAGTGT
Source organism: Scyliorhinus torazame (assembly GCF_047496885.1). Classification (NCBI taxonomy): domain Eukaryota; kingdom Metazoa; phylum Chordata; class Chondrichthyes; order Carcharhiniformes; family Scyliorhinidae; genus Scyliorhinus; species Scyliorhinus torazame. The sequence goes on along the minus strand of NC_092715.1, from coordinate 2,738,942 downwards.
AGAGGGAGCTTTACTCTGTATCTAACCCCGTGCTGTACCTGTCCTGGGAGAGTTTGATGGGGACAGTGTAGAGGGAGCTTTACTCCGTATCTAACCCTGTGCTGTACCTGTCCTGGGAGTGTTTGATGGGGACAGTGTAGAGGGAGCTTTACTCTGTATCTAACCCCGTGCTGTACCTGTCCTGGGAGTGTTTGATGGGGACAGTGTAGAGGGAGCTTTACTCTGTATCTAACCCCGTGCTGTACCTGTCCTGGGAGTGTTTGATGGGGACAGTGTAGAGGGAGCTTTGCTCTGCATCTAACCCCGTGCTGTACTTGTCCTGGGAGTGTTTGATGGGGACAGTGTCGAGGGAGCTTTACTCTGTATCTAACCCCGTGCTGTACCTGTCCTGGGAGTGTTTGATGCAGACAGTGTAGAGGGAGCATTACTCTGTATCTAACCCCGTACTGTTCGTCTCCTGGGAGTGTTTGATAGGGACAGTGTAGAGGGAGCTTTACGCCGTATCTAACCTTGTGCTGTACCTGTCCTGGGAGTGTTTGATGGGGAGTGTAGAGGGAGCTTTACTCTGTATCTAACCCCGTGCTGTACCTGTCCTGGGAGTGTTTGATGGGACAGTGTAGAGGGAGCTTTACTCTGTATCTAACCCCGTGCTGTACCTGTCCTGGGAGTTTTTGATGGGGACAGTGTAGAGGGAGCTTTACTCCGTATCTAACCCTGTGCTGTACCTGTCCTGGGAGTGTTTGATGGGGACAGTGTAGAGGGAGCTTTACTCTGTATCTAACCCCGTGCTGTACCTGTCCTGGGAATGTTTGATGGGGACAGTGTAGGGAGGATATTTGTGCGATTCTCAAAGTTATGCTCCTGACTTTGAACAATTTTCTCATTAGCCTGGGGACACGCTGCCTAAACGTTCTCGGTTTCCAGCAATTTATGGGAGACAATGAAATGACATCTGACCTTGTGGATGAAGGGAAGGAGCTGATTAAAAGAGGTGAAGTACACTTATCAGAATCCTAATTCTCAGCTGAGGGAGAATTTGGGGTACTGACGTGTGGATGTGATGGGGATTGTGTGGGAGGCGGCTTTGTATCAGTCAGTGTGGTTGACTCCAGTTCCCTGACGAATGTTTGTAATTATTTTGCAGAGAAGCGGAAACGCCAGCGTCTGGAGGATGGGGAGAGTCGGCGGAGGGTAAGCTGAAGGTCCTTCAATACTCAACCTGCCTCTTGTTTGGTTCCATCTTTCATTCCCTTTAACTCCACCAGTCAGAGCAGCCTGGGGTCCTCTGGTGACATTTACACTTTTATAGAGCTCCTGTGTAAAAAGTTGTATTATTTTGGCAGGAATGGAAGGAACGTTACGGAAATCAGAAAGAGGAATTCACACGAAATAGAGGTTCTCACTCTGAAATTGCCGATTCCCTACAGGCCACAAAACGCGGTGAGTGCGAATGTCCACCCCTCTCTTACTCGTTCTGTTGCTCTCTCTGGAGAGTACGTTCTTTTCTTTCTCGTTCTCCCCAATCCCTGTTGATATCTAAGTTTCAGTTTTCAGTGAGCAATCCTGTCTGTTAACTGATTTGTACTCATTTCAAATGCATCTTTTTCTCAGCTTCCAAATACTGCCGTTCGAGCAGCAGAACAGAAAGAGATTGTCTGGAACTATTGCAGGATCCGGAGCCAATGGATTTCAATGCAGACTCCTTCAGTGACGATGGCCCTGATCACAACTCTGAGCTGGGGAGGTACAGAGCGCAGGGGCAACACGGGGACCCCATGGTGGGGGTGGGGTTACTGGCATATACATGGGAGCGAAACCCGGAGTTGCGGCTGGAGTTGTTTTTGCTGAGCTTGACCCTGTTCTCTCTTCCTTTAGGTACCAGCCAAGTGGACGGTATCTCTCCATGTCTCGCAGCCGGATCTTTGATGATATCTGAGTGGTCATTTGGGTCCGTTCCGTAGATCTGCATCTGCTCATTGGGTATAACCCATTATCCCCACCACACTAAACATCTGGGGGACTGGGTCAATGCCAGACCCTGTCTGCTTCTCTCCTCCCCCACTTCACTACTGTATATTTCAGTCTGTTCCGGATTACAATCCCCACCAGCATCGAAAAAGTCCAAACACTCAATTATCTCAGTGCAGCTTTTGGGATCCTGTGGTGTATAAAATAATTTCTGGACTTCAAAAGATTGTAAAATGTTTTTGGGGCATTGTGAGGCTACAACAGCATGTGACCCCCCCCCCCTCCTCATTTTGCTTTTGCACTTTCCTGTCCCTTGGAATGAAGGATGCATTTGGGGCTAACAATCAGATTTGTGTATTCCTATTGATTGGTGTAAAGAATCACTGTAATTTATTGATGTATTTAATAAATGGAGTGAACCTCCCTTGCTGCATTCTTGTCTATAACCTGGTAGTGTGTGTATGGGCAGCACGCTGACTTCACAGCTCCAGGTTCAATTCCCAGCTTGGGTCCCTGTCGGTGCGGAGGTTTCCTCCCAAAAGACTGTTAGGTGAAATGGACACTCTGAATTCTCTGCGTACCCAAACAGGCGCCAGAATGTGGCGATTAGGGGCTTTTCACAGTAACGTCATTGCAGTGTTAAGCCGACTTGTGACAAAGATTTTTTAAAAAAATAACTTCCTTTTTGTAGCCACTGCACCTCGCACAATCTGATTGGACACAGTAAAGACAAGCCTGCCGAGGCCAGAATAAATCCAAGTCCAAACATTGGTCAGTACACTGCATCCTCGCAAAGCAATTTTTAATCTTAAAACAAGTTGTCCACTGGTCCTAGTTTGAGTTTTATGTTTCAGCTCAGGATTTCCCGTCACTGCGTCCTGCTCGTGTGTCCCATCCCCTCTCCCTGCCACCCCCCCCCCCCAGTATTTTATTTTTCTATTAGTGAAAGAGATTGAGTTTAACCCAAATTTTTTAATCTTTATACTAAACTCGTATCAGCGTTACAGATTAAGTTGGTGAGTAATTAAGCCAATAAGATTGGTGTACAAAATACATTCAGCAAACCACTACACAAAAATAAGCTATGATTTATTCTGATAGACTAATGCAGAGTTGGGAGGTTCGATATCCTGGGCATTCAAACTATCCAAAAATGAGTTCCTGAAAGGAATCTTTGTCAATGTACTTCCCAAATGAGTTGGTGCAGCTGGGCAGGAATGCAGGCCTTTCCTGCTCAATACCAAACTTCACCGCCATTCCTTAATAAAGTGAATGTTAGGTGGGGCTGCTCCTGCCTCGCTCATGTTGTACCGGTTCACTGAGCATCTTCATGACCGTATAAGAGGTCGGTATCCACAGTGATCATAAAATAAGATGTGCAACGGTTCCAGTTCCCTTGTCTGGATCCTCATTTTCAACAGGTGGACCCAAAGGTAAAATGTTCTATCAATCAGATTCTGAAGAAAGCAACAACAGGTTGGTTCTGTTGAAAGAACATGGGCAGCACGGAGGAAACGTGAACCTTTGCACATCCACACTCGACATGAAAAACACGACCAACTGGAAACAGACAGGTAACAAAGAGAGGTAAAAAATTTATTGCAGTATTTGTTCCGCCAGTTTGTGTTTGCTGGGGATCCCTTTTGTGTTTTACCAGAGTGACCCTAATACATTTAAAATCTACATTTACAAAACACAAAACCAAAAAAAAATCAAATAAAATTTCCTGTGTTGGTCACAGATACTGCATGCTTTCATTAGAATAAATTATATCCAGCACAGTCTGGCATTGTACATCCTGTAAAATAACTTCTCTCTGGAACCTCTGCTACACTAAAGAAAGCCATCGCTGCTAGGTTAAACTCCAAGAACACTTTATTAAGAACATTAACAGACTAAATTCCAACATTCACTTAACTTTTATTTTTAAACAGAATTCTTTTTCCAAGATATAAACAATTTTTTGTTTTGTTAAACTATAATACAGTGGGAGTTAAAATCAATCGAGAAGATTTGGCTGTACAACAGCGAAGGAAGCTCCCACGGGAAAATGGTGTCTGACAATCGCCCCTTCTCGTCTGTCTCTGTGTCTGGATCCCAGTAGAGTTTTGCAGACTGTGAAACCATTCTTTTTATCAGTGTTGTCAGAATGTGGTCTTTTAGTCCCAAGTTTATTCTCCTCTCACTGCTGTGAATTTGGCTGCAGTTTTAGTTGTGTTAGCAGGAAGATCCTTCCTTTGCTGCATACAGTGATCGTAAAGTCTGAACAACTTTGTTAGTCAGCTTATTTGCACTCGTCAGAGCAATTTTCTTGTAAATGATGTCCGACTCTTTGATACTGTCAACCCAAGGCACCAGCTTGCGGCCCTCTCTGCGTTTAGCCTCTGTCCAAGAGCCACTATATGAACCGGCCATCCAATGTACGCTGAAACCACTGCTGGTCTTTTCCACAACTCTGGCAATCTGTGGTCTGTCTTTGTACTTAGGGCAACAAATGGCAATCACATCCATCACTTCCACAGCTTCGTGCATTTGAGCTCCCAGATCCCCTGCATCAGACAGTCGTTTAGATCTTCTGGTTGCCTTGGAGAGGATTGGAAAGAGAAGCAATTAGTTGATGGACATTGGACAGTACTAGACTCCAAGAGATACAGGTGACTGGACAGTAAAGGTGAACATGTCTGAATCTTGGTGACACCGCAGAACTGTACAGTTTGCACCTCCTTATCTGAGGAACATATTAGGACTGGAGTCGGTCCCTCGAGCCTGCTCTGAACTATGTAGCCGCTGGCCCACCTCCTCGTTAATCAAGAATCTCTCACTCAGCCTTAAAAATATTCAAAGACTGCCTCCACTGCCTTGTGGGGAAGAGAAAAATATTCTACTCGTCTTGGTCTTAAAGGAGTGACCCCTATTTTTAAACTGTGACCCCATGGTCCAGATTCTCCCACAAGAGGATACATCCACTCCACAGCCACCCTCTCAGGATCTAAAATGTTTCAATCAAGTCGTCTCTCATTCTTCTGAACTCCAATCGATGCAAACCCAACCTTTCCTCAAAAGACAACCTGCCCAGTCCTGGTACACGTTCTCTGAACTGTTTCCAACACATTTACATCTTCCCTTAAATAAAGAGACCAACACTGTCCACAATACTCCAGGTGTGGTCTCACCAATACTGTCTACAATACTCCAGGTGTGGTCTCACCAATACTGTTCATAATACTCCAGGTGTGGTCTGACCAAGACTGTCTACAATACCCCAGGTGTGATCTCACCAACACTTCACAATACTCCAGGTGTGGTCTCACCAACACTGTCCACAATACTCCAGGTGTGGTCTCACCAACACTTCACAATACTCCAGGTGTGGTCTCACCAATACTGTCTACAATACTCCAGGTGTGATCTCACCAACACTGTCCACAATACTCCAGGTGTGGCCTCACCAACACGGTCTACAATACTCCAGGTGTGGTCTCACCAACACTGTCTACAATACTCCAGGTGTGGTCTCACCAACACTGTCCACAATACCCCAGGTGTGGTCTCACCAACACTTCACAATACTCCAGGTGTGGTCTCACCAACACGGTCTACAATACTCCAGGTGTGGTCTCACCAACACTGTTCACAATACTCCAGGTGTGGTCTCACCAACACTGTTCACAATACTCCAGGTGTGATCTCACCAACACTTCACAATACTCCAGGTGTGGTCTCACCAATACTGTCTACAATACTCCAGGTGTGGTCTCACCAAGACTGTCTACATTACTCCAGGTGTGATCTCACCAACACTGTCCACAATACTCCAGGTGTGGCCTCACCAACACGGTCTACAATACTCCAGGTGTGGTCTCACCAACACTGTCTACAATACTCCAGGTGTGGTCTCACCAACACTGTCCACAATACCCCAGGTGTGGTCTCACCAACACGGTCTACAATACTCCAGGTGTGGTCTCACCAACACTGTTCACAATACTCCAGGTGTGGTCTCACCAACACTTCACAATACTCCAGGTGTGGTCTCACCAATACTGTCTACAATACTCCAGGTGTGGTCTCACCAATACTGTTCATAATACTCCAGGTGTGGTCTGACCAAGACTGTCTACAATACCCCAGGTGTGATCTCACCAACACTTCACAATACTCCAGGTGTGGTCTGACCAAGACTGTCTGCATTACTCCAGGTGTGATCTCACCAACACTGTCCACAATACTCCAGGTGTGGTCTCACCAACACTTCACAATACTCCAGGTGTGGTCTCACCAATACTGTCTACAATACTCCAGGTGTGGTCTCACCAATACTGTTCATAATACTCCAGGTGTGGTCTGACCAAGACTGTCTACAATACCCCAGGTGTGATCTCACCAACACTTCACAATACTCCAGGTGTGGTCTCACCAACACTTCACAATACTCCAGGTGTGGTCTCACCAAGACTGTCTACATTACTCCAGGTGTGATCTCACCAACACTGTCCACAATACTCCAGGTGTGGCCTCACCAACACGGTCTACAATACTCCAGGTGTGGTCTCACCAACACTGTCTACAATACTCCAGGTGTGGTCTCACCAACACTGTCCACAATACCCCAGGTGTGGTCTCACCAACACTTCACAATACTCCAGGTGTGGTCTCACCAACACGGTCTACAATACTCCAGGTGTGGTCTCACCAACACTGTTCACAATACTCCAGGTGTGGTCTCACCAACACTGTTCACAATACTCCAGGTGTGATCTCACCAACACTTCACAATACTCCAGGTGTGGTCTCACCAATACTGTCTACAATACTCCAGGTGTGGTCTCACCAATACTGTTCATAATACTCCAGGTGTGGTCTGACCAAGACTGTCTACAATACCCCAGGTGTGATCTCACCAACACTTCACAATACTCCAGGTGTGGTCTCACCAATACTGTCTACAATACTCCAGGTGTGGTCTGACCAAGACTGTCTACATTACTCCAGGTGTGATCTCACCAACACTGTCCACAATACTCCAGGTGTGGCCTCACCAACACGGTCTACAATACTCCAGGTGTGGTCTCACCAACACGGTCTACAATACTCCAGGTGTGGTCTCACCAACACTGTCCACAATACCCCAGGTGTGGTCTCACCAACACTTCACAATACTCCAGGTGTGGTCTCACCAACACGGTCTACAATACTCCAGGTGTGGTCTCACCAACACTGTTCACAATACTCCAGGTGTGGTCTCACCAACACTGTTCACAATACTCCAGGTGTGATCTCACCAACACTTCACAATACTCCAGGTGTGGTCTCACCAATACTGTCTACAATACTCCAGGTGTGGTCTCACCAACACTTCACAATACTCCAGGTGTGGTCTCACCAACACTTCACAATACTCCAGGTGTGGTCTGACCAAGACTGTCTACAATACCCCAGGTGTGATCTCACCAACACTTCACAAAACTCCAGGTGTGGTCTCACCAATACTGTCTACAATACTCCAGGTGTGGTCTGACCAAGACTGTCTACATTACTCCAGGTGTGATCTCACCAACACTGTTCACAATACTCCAGGTGTGGCCTCACCAACACGGTCTACAATACTCCAGGTGTGGTCTGACCAAGACTGTCTACAATACTCCAGGTTTGGTCTCACCAACACTTCACAATACTCCAGGTGTGGTCTGACCAACACTGTCCACAATACTCCAGGTGTGGCCTCACCAACACGGTCTACAATACTCCAGGTGTGGTCTGACCAAGACTGTCTACAATACTCCAGGTTTGGTCTCACCAACACTTCACAATACTCCAGGTGTGGTCTCACCAATACGGTCTACAATACTCCAGGTGTGGTCTCACCAACACGGTCTACAATACTCCAGGTGTGGTCTCACCAACACTGTTCACAATACTCCAGGTGTGGTCTCACCAACACTGTCCACAATACCCCAGGTGTGGTCTCACCAACACTGTTCACAATACTCCAGGTGTGGTCTGACCAAGACTGTCTGCATTACTCCAGGTGTGATCTCACCAACACTGTCCACAATACTCCAGGTGTGGTCTCACCAACACTTCACAATACTCCAGGTGTGGTCTCACCAATACTGTCTACAATACTCCAGGTGTGGTCTCACCAATACTGTTCATAATACTCCAGGTGTGGTCTGACCAAGACTGTCTGCAATACCCCAGGTGTGATCTCACCAACACTTCACAATACTCCAGGTGTGGTCTCACCAATACTGTCTACAATACTCCAGGTGTGGTCTGACCAAGACTGTCTACATTACTCCAGGTGTGATCTCACCAACACTGTCCACAATACTCCAGGTGTGGCCTCACCAACACGGTCTACAATACTCCAGGTGTGGTCTCACCAACACGGTCTACAATACTCCAGGTGTGGTCTCACCAACACTGTCCACAATACCCCAGGTGTGGTCTCACCAACACTTCACAATACTCCAGGTGTGGTCTCACCAACACGGTCTACAATACTCCAGGTGTGGTCTCACCAACACTGTTCACAATACTCCAGGTGTGGTCTCACCAACACTGTTCACAATACTCCAGGTGTGATCTCACCAACACTTCACAATACTCCAGGTGTGGTCTCACCAATACTGTCTACAATACTCCAGGTGTGGTCTCACCAACACTTCACAATACTCCAGGTGTGGTCTCACCAATACTGTCTACAATACTCCAGGTGTGGTCTCACCAACACTTCACAATACTCCAGGTGTGGTCTGACCAAGACTGTCTACAATACCCCAGGTGTGATCTCACCAACACTTCACAATACTCCAGGTGTGGTCTCACCAATACTGTCTACAATACTCCAGGTGTGGTCTGACCAAGACTGTCTACATTACTCCAGGTGTGATCTCACCAACACTGTTCACAATACTCCAGGTGTGGCCTCACCAACACGGTCTACAATACTCCAGGTGTGGTCTGACCAAGACTGTCTACAATACTCCAGGTTTGGTCTCACCAACACTTCACAATACTCCAGGTGTGGTCTGACCAACACTGTCCACAATACTCCAGGTGTGGCCTCACCAACACGGTCTACAATACTCCAGGTGTGGTCTGACCAAGACTGTCTACAATACTCCAGGTTTGGTCTCACCAACACTTCACAATACTCCAGGTGTGGTCTCACCAATACGGTCTACAATACTCCAGGTGTGGTCTCACCAACACGGTCTACAATACTCCAGGTGTGGTCTCACCAACACTGTTCACAATACTCCAGGTGTGGTCTCACCAACACTGTCCACAATACCCCAGGTGTGGTCTCACCAACACTGTTCACAATACTCCAGGTGTGGTCTCACCAACACTGTCCACAATACCCCAGGTGTGATCTCACCAACACTTCACAATACTCCAGGTGTGGTCTCACCAACACTGTCCACAATACCCCAGGTGTGGTCTCACCAACACTTCACAATACTCCAGGTGTGGTCTCACCAACACGGTCTACAATACTCCAGGTGTGGTCTCACCAACACTGTCCACAATACCCCAGGTGTGGTCTCACCAACACTTCACAATACTCCAGGTGTGGTCTGACCAACACGGTCTACAATAATCCAGGTGTGGTCTCACCAACACTGTTCACAATACTCCAGGTGTGGTCTCACCAACACTGTCTACAATACTCCAGGTGTGGTCTCACCAACACTGTTCACAATACTCCAGGTGTGATCTCACCAACACTTCACAATACTCCAGGTGTGGTCTCACCAACACTGTCCACAATACCCCAGGTGTGATCTCACCAACACTTCACAATACTCCAGGTGTGGTCTGACCAAGACTGTCTACATTACTCCAGGTGTGATCTCACCAACACTGTCCACAATACTCAAGGTGTGGCCTCACCAACACGGTCCACAATACTCCAGGTGTGGTCTCACCAACACTTCACAATACCCCAGGTTTGGTCTCACCAACACTTCACAATACTCCAGGTGTGGTCTCACCAACACGGTCTACAATACTCCAGGTGTGGTCTCACCAACACTGTTCACAATACTCCAGGTGTGGTCTCACCAACACAGTCGACAATACTCCAGGTGTGGTATCACCAACACTGTTCACAATACTCCAGGTGTGGCCTCACCAACACGGTCTACAATACTCCAGGTGTGGTCTCACCAACACGGTCTACAATACTCCAGGTGTGGTCTCACCAACACTGTTCACAATACTCCAGGTGTGGTCTCACCAACACTTCACAATACTCCAGGTGTGGTCTCACCAACACTGTCCACAATACTCCAGGTGTGGTCTCACCAACACTTCACAATACTCCAGGTGTGGTCTCACCAACACGGTCTACAATACTCCAGGTGTGGTCTCACCAACACTGTTCACAATACTCCAGGTGTGGTCTCACCAACACTGTCTACAATACTCCAGGTGTGGTCTCACCAACACTGTCTACAATACTCCAGGTGTGGTCTCACCAACACTGTCCACAATACCCCAGGTTTGGTCTCACCAACACTTCACAATACTCCAGGTGTGGTCTCACCAACACGGTCTACAATACTCCAGGTGTGGTCTGACCAACACGGTCTACATTACTCCAGGTGTGATCTCACCAACACTGTCCACAATACCCCAGGTTTGGTCTCACCAACACTTCACAATACTCCAGGTGTGGTCTCACCAACACTGTCTACAATACTCCAGGTGTGGTCAAACCAACACTGTCCACAATACCCCAGGTGTGGTCTCACCAACACTTCACAATACTCCAGGTGTGGTCTCACCAACACGGTCTACAATACTCCAGGTGTGGTCTCACCAACACTGTTCACAATCCTCCAGGTGTGGTCTGACCAACACTGTCTACACTACTCCAGGTGTGGTCTCACCAACACTGTCCACAATACCCCAGGTGTGATCTCACCAACACTTCACAATACTCCAGGTGTGGTCTCACCAATACTGTCTACAATACTCCAGGTGTGGTCTGACCAAGACTGTCTACATTACTCCAGGTGTGATCTCACCAACACTGTCCACAATACTCCAGGTGTGGTCTCACCAACACTTCACAATACTCCAGGTGTGGTCTCACCAATACTGTCTACAATACTCCAGGTGTGGTCTCACCAATACTGTTCATAATACTCCAGGTGTGGTCTGACCAAGACTGTCTACAATACCCCAGGTGTGATCTCACCAACACTTCACAATACTCCAGGTGTGGTCTCACCAATACTGTCTACAATACTCCAGGTGTGGTCTGACCAAGACTGTCTACATTACTCCAGGTGTGATCTCACCAACACTGTCCACAATACTCCAGGTGTGGCCTCACCAACACGGTCTACAATACTCCAGGTGTGGTCTCACCAACACGGTCTACAATACTCCAGGTGTGGTCTCACCAACACTGTCCACAATACCCCAGGTGTGGTCTCACCAACACTTCACAATACTCCAGGTGTGGTCTCACCAACACGGTCTACAATACTCCAGGTGTGGTCTCACCAACACTGTTCACAATACTCCAGGTGTGGTCTCACCAACACTGTTCACAATACTCCAGGTGTGATCTCACCAACACTTCACAATACTCCAGGTGTGGTCTCACCAATACTGTCTACAATACTCCAGGTGTGGTCTCACCAACACTTCACAATACTCCAGGTGTGGTCTCACCAATACTGTCTACAATACTCCAGGTGTGGTCTCACCAACACTTCACAATACTCCAGGTGTGGTCTGACCAAGACTGTCTACAATACCCCAGGTGTGATCTCACCAACACTTCACAATACTCCAGGTGTGGTCTCACCAATACTGTCTACAATACTCCAGGTGTGGTCTGACCAAGACTGTCTACATTACTCCAGGTGTGATCTCACCAACACTGTTCACAATACTCCAGGTGTGGCCTCACCAACACGGTCTACAATACTCCAGGTGTGGTCTGACCAAGACTGTCTACAATACTCCAGGTTTGGTCTCACCAACACTTCACAATACTCCAGGTGTGGTCTGACCAACACTGTCCACAATACTCCAGGTGTGGCCTCACCAACACGGTCTACAATACTCCAGGTGTGGTCTGACCAAGACTGTCTACAATACTCCAGGTTTGGTCTCACCAACACTTCACAATACTCCAGGTGTGGTCTCACCAATACGGTCTACAATACTCCAGGTGTGGTCTCACCAACACGGTCTACAATACTCCAGGTGTGGTCTCACCAACACTGTTCACAATACTCCAGGTGTGGTCTCACCAACACTGTCCACAATACCCCAGGTGTGGTCTCACCAACACTGTTCACAATACTCCAGGTGTGGTCTCACCAACACTGTCCACAATACCCCAGGTGTGATCTCACCAACACTTCACAATACTCCAGGTGTGGTCTCACAAACACTGTCCACAATACCCCAGGTGTGGTCTCACCAACACTTCACAATACTCCAGGTGTGGTCTCACCAACACGGTCTACAATACTCCAGGTGTGGTCTCACCAACACTGTCCACAATACCCCAGGTGTGGTCTCACCAACACTTCACAATACTCCAGGTGTGGTCTGACCAACACGGTCTACAATACTCCAGGTGTGGTCTCACCAACACTGTTCACAATACTCCAGGTGTGGTCTCACCAACACTGTCTACAATACTCCAGGTGTGGTCTCACCAACACTGTTCACAATACTCCAGGTGTGATCTCACCAACACTTCACAATACTCCAGGTGTGGTCTCACCAACACTGTCCACAATACCCCAGGTGTGATCTCACCAACACTTCACAATACTCCAGGTGTGGTCTGACCAAGACTGTCTACATTACTCCAGGTGTGATCTCACCAACACTGTCCACAATACTCAAGGTGTGGCCTCACCAACACGGTCCACAATACTCCAGGTGTGGTCTCACCAACACTTCACAATACCCCAGGTTTGGTCTCACCAACACTTCACAATACTCCAGGTGTGGTCTCACCAACACGGTCTACAATACTCCAGGTGTGGTCTCACCAACACTGTTCACAATACTCCAGGTGTGGCCTCACCAACACGGTCTACAATACTCCAGGTGTGGTCTCACCAACACGGTCTACAATACTCCAGGTGTGGTCTCACCAACACTGTTCACAATACTCCAGGTGTGGTCTCACCAACACTTCACAATACTCCAGGTGTGGTCTCACCAACACTGTCCACAATACTCCAGGTGTGGTCTCACCAACACTTCACAATACTCCAGGTGTGGTCTCACCAACACGGTCTACAATACTCCAGGTGTGGTCTCACCAACACTGTTCACAATACTCCAGGTGTGGTCTCACCAACACTGTCTACAATACTCCAGGTGTGGTCTCACCAACACTGTCTACAATACTCCAGGTGTGGTCTCACCAACACTGTCCACAATACCCCAGGTTTGGTCTCACCAACACTTCACAATACTCCAGGTGTGGTCTCACCAACACGGTCTACAATACTCCAGGTGTGGTCTGACCAACACGGTCTACATTACTCCAGGTGTGATCTCACCAACACTGTCCACAATACCCCAGGTTTGGTCTCACCAACACTTCACAATACTCCAGGTGTGGTCTCACCAACACTGTCTACAATACTCCAGGTGTGGTCTAACCAACACTGTCCACAATACCCCAGGTGTGGTCTCACCAACACTTCACAATACTCCAGGTGTGGTCTCACCAACACGGTCTACAATACTCCAGGTGTGGTCTCACCAACACTGTTCACAATCCTCCAGGTGTGGTCTGACCAACACTGTCTACACTACTCCAGGTGTGGTCTCACCAACACTGTCCACAATACCCCAGGTGTGATCTCACCAACACTTCACAATACTCCAGGTGTGGTCTCACCAATACTGTCTACAATACTCCAGGTGTGGTCTGACCAAGACTGTCTACATTACTCCAGGTGTGATCTCACCAACACTGTCCACAATACTCCAGGTGTGGCCTCACCAACACGGTCTACAATACTCCAGGTGTGGTCTCACCAACACTGTCCACAATACCCCAGGTGTGGTCTCACCAACACTTCACAATACTCCAGGTGTGGTCTCACCAACACTGTTCACAATACTCCAGGTGTGGTCTCACCAACACTGTCTACAATACTCCAGGTGTGGTCTCACCAATACTGTCTACAATACTCCAGGTGTGGTCTCACCAACACTGTCTACAATACTCCAGGTGTGGTCTCACCAACACTGTCTACATTACTCCAGGTGTGGTCTCACCAACACTGTCCAGAAGACTCCAGGTGTGGTCTCACCAACACGGTCTACAATACTCCAGGTGTGGTCTCACCAACACTGTCCACAATACTCCAGGTGTGGTCTCACCAACACTTCACAATACTCCAGGTGTGGTCTCACCAACACGGTCTACAATACTCCAGGTGTGGTCTCACCAACACTGTTCACAATACTCCAGGTGTGGTCTCACCAACACTGTCTACAATACTCCAGGTGTGGTCTCACCAACACTGTCTACAATACTCCAGGTGTGGTCTCACCAACACTGTCCACAATACCCCAGGTTTGGTCTCACCAACACTTCACAATACTCCAGGTGTGGTCTCACCAACACGGTCTACAATACTCCAGGTGTGGTCTGACCAACACGGTCTACATTACTCCAGGTGTGATCTCACCAACACTGTCCACAATACCCCAGGTTTGGTCTCACCAACACTTCACAATACTCCAGGTGTGGTCTCACCAACACTGTCTACAATACTCCAGGTGTGGTCTAACCAACACTGTCCACAATACCCCAGGTGTGGTCTCACCAACACTTCACAATACTCCAGGTGTGGTCTCACCAACACGGTCTACAATACTCCAGGTGTGGTCTCACCAACACTGTTCACAATCCTCCAGGTGTGGTCTGACCAACACTGTCTACACTACTCCAGGTGTGGTCTCACCAACACTGTCCACAATACCCCAGGTGTGATCTCACCAACACTTCACAATACTCCAGGTGTGGTCTCACCAATACTGTCTACAATACTCCAGGTGTGGTCTGACCAAGACTGTCTACATTACTCCAGGTGTGATCTCACCAACACTGTCCACAATACTCCAGGTGTGGCCTCACCAACACGGTCTACAATACTCCAGGTGTGGTCTCACCAACACTGTCCACAATACCCCAGGTGTGGTCTCACCAACACTTCACAATACTCCAGGTGTGGTCTCACCAACACTGTTCACAATACTCCAGGTGTGGTCTCACCAACACTGTCTACAATACTCCAGGTGTGGTCTCACCAACACTGTTCACAATACTCCAGGTGTGGTCTCACCAACACTGTTCACAATACTCCAGGTGTGGTCTCACCAATACTGTCTACAATACTCCAGGTGTGGTCTCACCAACACTGTCTACAATACTCCAGGTGTGGTCTCACCAACACTGTCTACATTACTCCAGGTGTGGTCTCACCAACACTGTCCAGAAGACTCCAGGTGTGGTCTCACCAACACGGTCTACAATACTCCAGGTGTGGTCTGACCAACACTGTCTACATTACTCCAGGTGTGGTCTGACCAACACTGTTCACAATACTCCAGGTGTGGTCTCACCAACACTGTTCACAATACTCCAGGTGTGGTCTCACCAACACTGTCCACAATACTCCAGGTGTGGTCTCACCAACACTGTTCACAATACTCCAGGTGTGGTCTCACCAACACGGTCTACAATACTCCAGGTGTGGTCTGACCAACACTGTTCACAATACTCCAGGTGTGGTCTCACCAACACTGTTCACAATACTCCAGGTGTGGTCTCACCAACACTGTCTACAATACTCCAGGTGTGGTCTCACCAACACTGTTCACAATACTCCAGGTGTGGTCTCACCAACACTGTTCACAATACTCCAGGTGTGGTCTGACCAACACGGTCTACATTACTCCAGGTGTGGTCTCACTAACACTGTTCACAATACTCCAGGTGTGGTCTCACCAACACTTTTCACAATACTCCAGGTGTGGTCTCACCAACACTGTTCACAATACTCCAGGTGTGGTCTCACCAACACTGTCCACAATACTCCAGGTGTGGTCTCACCAACACTTCACAATACTCCAGGTGTGGTCTGACCAACACGGTCTACATTACTCCAGGTGTGGCCTCACCAACACGGTTCACAAAACTCCAGGTGTGGTCTCACCAACACTGTTCACAATACTCCAGGTGTGGTCTCACCAACACTGTCCACAATACCCCAGGTGTGGTCTCACCAACACTTCACAATACTCCAGGTGTGGTCTGACCAACACGGTCTACATTACTCCAGGTGTGGTCTGACCAATACTGTCCACAATACTCCAGGTGTGGTCTCACCAACACTGTTCACAATACTCCAGGTGTGGTCTCACCAACACTGTCCACAATACCCCAGGTGTGGTCTCACCAACACTTCACAATACTCCAGGTGTGGTCTGACCAACACGGTCTACATTACTCCAGGTGTGGTCTGACCAACACTGTTCACAATACTCCAGGTGTGGTCTCACCAACACTGTCTACAATACTCCAGGTGTGGTCTCACCAACACTGTCCACAAGACTCCAGGTGTGGTCTCACCAACACTGTCCACAATACTCCAGGTGTGGTCTCACCAACACTGTTCACAATACTCCAGGTGTGGTCTCACCAACACGGTCTACATTACTCCAGGTGTGGTCTCACCAACACTGTCCACAAGACTCCAGGTGTGGTCTCACCAACACGGTCTACAATACTCCAGGTGTGGTCTGACCAACACTGTCTACATTACTCCAGGTGTGGTCTGACCAACACTGTTCACAATACTCCAGGTGTGGTCTCACCAACACTGTTCACAATACTCCAGGTGTGGTCTCACCAACACGGTCTACAATACTCCAGGTGTGGTCTCACCAACACTGTCTACATTACTCCAGGCGTGGTCTGACCAACACTGTTCACAATACTCCAGGTGTGGTCTCACCAACACTGTTCACAATACTCCAGGTGTGGTCTCACCAACACGGTCTACAATACTCCAGGTGTGGTCTCACCAACACTGTTCACAATACTCCAGGTGTGGCCTCACCAACACGGTCTACAATACTCCAGGTGTGGTCTCACCTACACTGTTCACAATACTCCAGGTGTGGTCTCACCAACACTGTCTACAATACTCCAGGTGTGGTCTCACCAACACTGTCTACAATACTCCAGGTGTGGTCTCACCAACACTGTTCACGATACTCCAGGTGTGGTCTCACCAACACTGTGTACATTACTCCAGGTGTGGTCTCACCAACACTGTCCACAATACTCCAGGTGTGGTCTCACCAACACTGTCCACAATACTCCAGGGTGGTCTCACCAACACGGTCTACAATACTCCAGGTGTGGTCTGACCAACACTGTCTACATTACTCCAGGTGTAGTCTGACCAACACTGTTCACAATACTCCAGGTGTGGTCTCACCAACACTGTCCACAAGACTCCAGGTGTGGTCTCACCAACACTGTTCACAATACTCCAGGTGTTGTCTCACAACACTGTTCACAATACTCCAGGTGTGGTCTCACCAACACTGTTCACAATACTCCAGGTGTGGTCTCACCAACACTGTTCACAATACTCCAGGTGTGGTCTCACCAACACTGTTCACAATACTCCAGGTGTGGTCTCACCAACACTGTCTACAATACTCCAGGTGTGGTCTCACCAACACGGTCTACAATACTCCAGGTGTGGTCTGACCAACACTGTCTACAATACTCTAGGTGTGGTCTCACCAACACGGTCTACAATACTCCAGGTGTGGTCTCACCAACACTGTCTCCAATACTCCAGGTGTGGTCTCACCAACACTGTCTACAATACTCCAGGTGTGGTCTCACCAACACTGTTCACAATACTCCAGGTGTGGTCTGACCAACACTGTCTCCAATACTCCAGGTGTGGTCTCACCAACACTGTCTACAATACTCCAGGTGTGGTCTCACCAACACGGTCTACAATACTCCAGGTGTGGTCTCACCAACATGGTCTACAATACTCCAGGTGTGGTCTCACCAACCCTGTCTACATTACTCCAGGTGTGGTCTCACCAACACTGTTCACAATACTCCAGGTGTGGTCCGACCAATACTGTTTACAATACTCCAGGTGTGGTCTCACCAACGCCCAGTACAACTGAAACATGACATCCCTATTTTTGTAATCAATTTGCCTCACAATAAATTCGTCCCTCACAGGAAGGATTCAATTGTCATCGAGGGAGTGGAATGGAGGTTAACCAGAATAATCCAGAGACAGCAGGATTTTCCTGTGAGGCGATATTTATTCTGTGCAATTCAGAGGAATGGGGGGAGGGGCACATTGAAACCTCCAAAGCGGCTAGACAGGGTAGATGCAGAATCACAGAGTAACAGTGCAGAAGAGTCCCCTCAGCCCATCGTGTCTGCACAGACACATGAAAAACACCTCTCCTGCCCACCTAATCCCATTTGCCAGCACTCGGCCTACAGCCTCGAATGTTCAGACGTGCCAAGTGCTCCTCCAGGTGTTTTTTAAAGGATGTGAGGCAACCCGCCTCTACCCCACTCCCAGGCCGTGCGTTCCAGACCCTCACCACCCTCTGGGTAAAAAAAAAGTACAGATAGAATGTTTCCCATCGCTGGGAAGTGTCAGAATGAGATGAGATGAGGAGGAATTACTCCACTGAGGATGGTGAATCTTTGGAATTCTCTCTCCCAGAGGCTATGGAATCTCAATCGATAGTCACCAAGTATTTTCAAGGCTGAAATAGGCACATTTGTTGATACTAATAATGTTGAGGGATATGGGGGTAACACAGGAAAATGAAAGTTGATTAACTACAATCGAGCTGGATGATGGTGAGTGAGCTCGAGGGACTGGGTCTCCCCCGAGGGCAGAGTGAGCTCGAGGGACTGGGTCTCCCCCGAGGGCAGAGTGAGCTCGAGGGACTGGGTCTCCCCCGAGGGCAGAGTGAGCTCGAGGGACTGGGTCTCCCCCGAGGGCAGAGTGAGCTCGAGGGACTGGGTGACTCCTGAGGGCAGAGTGAGCTCGAGGGGCTGGGTCTCCTCCGAGGGCAGAGTGAGCTCGAGGGGCTGGGTCTCCCCCGAGGGCAGAGTGAGCTCGAGGGCTGGGTGACTCCTGAGGGCAGAGTGAGCTCGAGGGGCTGAGTCTCCTCCGAGGGCAGAGTGAGCTCGAGGGGCTGGGTCTCCTCCGAGGACAGAGTGAGCTCGAGGGACTGGGTGACTCCTGGGGGCAGAGTGAGCTCGAGGGGCTGGGTCTCCCCCGAGGGCAGAGTGAGCTCGAGGGACTGGGTGACTCCTGGGGGCAGACTGAGCTCGAGGGGCTGGGTCTCCCCCGAGGACAGAGTGAGCTCGAGGGACTGGGTCTCCCCCGAGGGCAGAGTGAGCTCGAGGGGCTGGGTCTCCTCCGAGGACAGAGTGAGCTCGAGGGACCGGGTCTCCCCCTGACAGCAGAGTGAGCTCGAGGGACTGGGTCTCCCCTGACAGCAGAGTGAGCTCGAGGGACTGGGTCTCCTCTGAGGGCAGAGTGAGCTCGAGGGGCTGGGTCTCCCCCGAGGGCAGAGTGAGCTCGAGGGGTTGGGTCTCCTCTGAGGGCAGAGTGAGCTCGAGGGGCTGGGTCTCCCCTGACAGCAGAGTGAGCTCGAGAGGCTGGGTCTCCCCCGAGGGCAGAGTGAGCTCGAGGGGCTGGGTCTCCCCTGACAGCAGAGTGAGCTCGAGGGGCTGGGTCTCCCCCGAGGGCAGAGTGAGCTCGAGGGGCTGGGTCTCCCCCTGACAGCAGAGTGAGCTCGAGGGGCTGGGTCTCCCCCGAGGGCAGAGTGAGCTCGAGGGACTGGGTCTCCTCTGAGGGCAGAGTGAGCTCGAGGGACTGGGTCTCCTCTGAGGGCAGAGTGAGCTCGAGGGACTGGGTCTCCCCCGAGGGCAGAGTGAGCTCGAGGGACTGGGTCTCCTCTGAGGGCAGAGTGAGCTCGAGGGACTGGGTCTCCTCTGAGGGCAGAGTGAGCTCGAGGGACTGGGTCTCCCCCTGACAGCAGAGTGAGCTCGAGGGGCTGGGTCTCCTCTGAGGGCAGAGTGAGCTCAAGGGACTGGGTCTCCCCCGAGGGCAGAGTGAGCTCGAGGGACTGCGTCTCCCCCGAGGCAGAGTGAGCTCAAGGGGCTGGGTGACTCCTGAGGGCAGAGTGAGCTCGAGGGACGTGATGTTCTACACCTGCCCCTATGTAATCTCAGCACTTGATCCCAAGAGAGGTATAGGCAACAGTGCCTGAATAACTGCAGGGGATTGGGACAAATGGAAACCTGCAGAATATAAATTACCTCAGTTCCCATTGAGCAAAATATAAATCATTCTTCACTATGTCCTGTTGTTCCAAACATAAAAATATAAGTAGGCCATTCAGCCCCTTTATCCTGCGCTGCCAGTAAATAACATCCAAATGTGGCCTTAACTCCACTTTCCTGCGTGGCCCCATAATCCTGGACTACTTGTAGATCAAAAATCTGTCCAACTCCGTCTTGAATCTATTCAATGAACCAGCCTCCAGCAGCAATCCCCGATTCTGAAACTGTTCCCTAGTCCTAGATTTTGCCAGGAGAGAAACTATTCTCCTGGAGAATATGGGGCCAATGCAGATCAGACACAAAACACTGGGGTTACACAGCAGCTGTCATTACAGCAGCTGCCATTATCCACCCCAAAGTTTCAGTGAACCTGGGGAATCGCATTGTAATTTTAAATACCGGGGGGGGGGGGGGGGAGAAATGATATCTGACCCGGTTACTGCAGTGAGGGGGGGGAATGCTATCTGCGGTCACTGCAGTGAGCAGGGGTGATATCTGACCCGGTTACTGCAGTGAGGGGGGGGAATGCTATCTGCGGTCACTGCGGTGAGCAGGGGTGATATCTGACCCGGTTACTGCCTCAAAAGGTAGTAATCTCAGGGTTGCTACCAGTGCCACGAGACAGTCAGAGTAGAAATTCAAGAATAGTCAGAATGAATACGTGGCTTGAGAGATGGTGCAGGAGGGAGGGGTTCAGATTTTTGGGACATTGGAACCGGTTCTGGGGGCGGTGGGACCATTACAAATCGGATGGTCTACACCTGGGCAGGACTGGAACCAATGTCCTCGGGGGTGCTTTTGCTAACACTGTTGGGGAGGTTTTAAACTAATGTGGCAGGGGGATGGGAACCAGATTAGGAAGTTAGTCATTAAAGAGGCAGCAACTAAAGCCAGTAAGGTACTAGATAATAAACTCAATGTGACTAACGGGAAGAGTAGACAGGGAAGAGATGATGAACGCAAAGGGACAGGTGGTCTGAGGTACATTTGTTTCAATGCGAGAAGTGTAGCAGGTAAGGCAAATGAATTTAGGGCTTGGATTAGTATCTAGGAATATGATGTTATTGGTATTACTGAGACTTGGTTGAGGGAAGGGCAAGGCTGGCAACTACATATCCCAGGGTATAGATGCTTCAGGAGGGATAGAGAGGGAGGTAAAAGGGGTGGACGAGTTGCATTACTGGTCAGAGATGCTATCACAGCTGTGATTAAGGAGGGCACGATGGAGGATTCGAGCACTGAGGCAATATGGGTAGAGCTAAGAAATAGGAAGGGTGCAGTAACATTGTTGGGACTTTACTACAGGCCTCCCAAAAGCGAGCGTGAAGTAGAGGTACAAATATGTAGACAGATTATAGAAAAATGTAGGAGCAATAGGGTGGTCGTGATGGGAGATTTTAACTTCCCCAACATTGAATGAGACTCATGTAGTGTTGGCGGCGTAGATGGAGCAGAATTTGTAAGGAGCATCCAGGGGAGATTTTTAGAGCAGTATGTAAATAGTCCAATTCGGGAAGGGGCCATACTGGACCTGGTATTGGGGAATGATCCCGGCCAGGTGGTTGAAGTTTCAGTCGGTGATTACTTTGGGAATAGCGATCACAATTTTGTATGTTTTAGAATACTCATGGACAAAGACGAGAGTGGTCCTAAAGAAAGAGTGGTAAATTGGGGAAAGGCCAAGTATAACAAAATTTGGCAGGAGCTAGGGAATGTGGATTGGGAGCAGCTGTTTAAGGGTAAATCCACATTTGAAATGTGGGAGTCTTTTAAGGAAAGGTTGATTAGAGTGCAGGACATACATGTCCCTGTGAAAATGAGGGACAGAAATGGCAAGATTAGGGAACCATGGATGACAGGTGGAATTGTGAGACTAGCTAAAATGAAAAAGGAAGCATACATAAGATCTAGGTGACTTAAAACTGATGAAGTTTTGGAGGAGTATCGGGCAAGTAGGACAAATCTCAAACGTGCAATAAAGAGGGCTAAAAGGGGTCATGAAATATCTTTGGCTAACAGGGTTAAGGAAAATCCCAAAGCCTTTTATTCGTATCTAAGGAGCAAGAGGGTAACTAGAGAAAGGATTGGCCCACTCAAAGACAAAAGAGGGAATTTTTGCGTGGAGTCAGAGGAAATGGGTGAGATTCTTAATGAGTACTTTGCATCAGTATTCACCAAGGAGAGGAATATGAAGGATGTTGAGGCTAGGGATGGGTGTTTAAATACACTAGGTCAAGTCGGCATAAGGAAGGGGGGGCGTTTTGGGTATTCTAAAAGGCATTAAGGTGGACAAGTCCCCAGGTCTGGATGGGATCTATCCCAGGTTACTGAGGGAAGCGAGGGACGAAATAGCTGGAGCCTTAACAGATATCTTTGCAGCATCCTTGAGCACGGATGAGGTCCCAGAGGACTGGAGAATTGCTAATGTTGTCCCTCTGTTTAAGAAGGGTAGCAGGGATAATCCAGGGAATTATAGATCTGTGAGCTTGACGTCAGTGGTAGGCAAACTGTTGGAGGAGATACTGAGGGACAGGATCTATTCACATTTAGAAGAAAATAGACTTATCAGTAATAGGCAGCATGGTTTTGTGCAGGGAAGGTCATGTCTTACAAACCTAATAGAATTCTTTGAGGAAGTGACAAGGTTAATTGATGAGGGTAGGGCTGTAGATGTCATATACATGGACTTCAGTAAGGCGTTTGATAAAGTTTCCAATGGCAGGTTGATCAAAAAAGTGAAGTCGTATGGGGTTCAGGGTGTACTAGCTAGATGGATAAAGAACTGGCTGGGCAACAGGAGACAGAGAGTAGTGGTGGAAGGAAGTGTCTCAAAATGGAGAAAGGTGATTAGTGGTGTTGCACAGGGATCCGTGCTGGGACCACTGTTGTTTGTGATATACATAAATGATCTGGACGAAGGTATAGGGAGTCTAATTAGCAAGTTTGTAGATGATACTAAGATTGGTGGAGTTGCAGATAGCGAGGAGGACTGTCAGAGAATACAGCAAAATAGAAATAGATTGGAGAGTTGGGCAGAGAAATGGCAGATGGAGTTCAATCCAGGCAAATGCGAGGTGATGCATTTTGGAAGATCTAATTCAAGAGTGGACTAAATGGTCAATGGAAGAGTCCTGGGGAAAATTGATGTACAGAGAGATCTGGGAGTTCAGGCCCATTGTACCCTGAAGGTGGCAACGCAGGTTGATAGAGTGGTCAAGAAGGCATACAGCATGCTTGCCTTCATCGGACGGGGTATTGAGTACAAGAGTCGGCAGGTCATGTTACGGTTGTATCGTACTTTGGTTAGGCCACATTTGGAATACTGCGTGCAGTTCTGGTCGCCACAGTATCAGAAGGATGTGGATGCTTTAGAGAGGGTGCAGAGGAGGTTCACCAGGACGTTGCCTGGTATGGAGGGTGCTAGCTATGAAGAAAGGTTGAGTAGATTAGGATCGTTGGAAAGACGGAGGTTGAGGGGGGACCTAATTGAGGTCTGCAAAATTATGAGGTATGGACAGGGTGGATAGCACCAAGCTTTTTCCAAGAGTGGGGTTGTCAATTACAAGGGGTCACGATTCCAAGGTGAGAGGGGGAAAGTTTAAGGGAGATGTGCGTGGAAAGTTTTTTTACGCAGAGGGTGGTGGGTGCCTGGAACGCTTTGCCAGTGGAGGTGGTAGAGGCGGGCACGATAGCATCATTTAAGATGCATCTAGACAGATATATGAATGGGTGGGGAACAGAGGGAAGTAGATCCTTGAAAAATAGGCTACAGGTTGAGATAATGGATCTGGATCGGCGCAGGCTGGGAGGGCCTGTTCCTGTGCTGTAAATTTTCTTTGTTCTTTGATATCTGACCTGGTTACTGCAGTGAGGAGGGGGATGATATCTTACCCGGTTACTGCAGTGAGGGGGGGGGGGGGGGATGATATCTGACCTGGTTACTGCAGTGAGGAGGGGGATGATATCTTACCCAGTTACTGCAGTGAGGAGGGGGATATCATCTTACCCGGTTACTGAAGTGAGGGGGGGGGGGGGGGGGGGGGGGAGAGAGAAGATGATATCTTACCCGGCTACTGCAGTGAGGGGGGGGGGGGGGGGGATGATATCTGACCCGGTTACTGCAGTGAGGGTGGGGTGGTATCCGGTTACTGCAGTGAGGGGGGGGGGGGGGTGATATCTGACCCGGCTCCTCAATATGGGTGGAACTTGAAAATAAAAGTTGGCTTTGTGGCAGGAAGCAGTTGGTTGATGGTTGTTTTTGTGACTGGAAGCCTGTATTCTAGTGGTGTACTGCATTGAACAGTGCTGGGTCCCTTGCTGTTAGTAATGTACATTAATGACCAAGACTTGAATGTGGGGTGTATGTTCAGTAAGTTCAGAGATGACATGAAAATTGGTGTTGTGGTAAATAGTGAGGAGGAAAGCCTTAGATTACACAAATGGAAGTTCGCCACTTGCTGGGCAGGCAAGATGGAGTGCCATCATTGTGAGGATTAACAAGGTAAAGGGAATATACAATGAATGGTCGGACACTCGGACGTACAGAGCACCAGAGGGATCTTGGAGCACATATCCATTGATCCCTGAAGGTAGTAGGACAGGTGGATAAGGCGGCATATGGGCTCTGGCCTTTGCCTCTCTGGTAGCCCGGAGACGGATCCTGTTGGGGCCACCGAAACCAGGGGCAGTGGGTGAGCGACCTCGCAGATTTTCTCAGGTTGGAAAAAAAATTAAGTTTGCTTTGAGGGGGGTCGATGGAAGGGTTCGTCCGGAGATGAATGCCATCCATTAACTTCTAGCAGGACAGTTAAATCAGCGGTGGGGCGGGGGGGGGGGGGGAGGAAAGAGGTTAACAAGAAAAAGGGGGAGGCAGTGAGGGTATGGGGTAGGGAGGATATGGGGTAGGGTGGGCAGGCTGCCGTTGTTGGTTATTGAGTTATGATGTGATCTTCTGTTTGTTATCTTTTGGGTATCTTTTTGATCTTAGTTGTGATTGATGTTTATTTATAAATGCCTCAATAAAAATATTTTGTAAAAAAGGAGGCATATGGTTTTGAATTTGATTGAGTTTTTTGAGGGGGTGACCAAGAAGGTAGATGAGGGCAGTGCAGTAGACGTTGTCTACATGGACTTTAGCAAAGCCTTTGACAAGGTACCGCATGGTAGGTTGTTGCAGAAGGTTAAAGCTCACGGGATCCAGGGTGAGGTTGCCAATTGGATTCAAAATTGGCTGGACGACAGAAGGCAGAGGGTGGTTGTAGAGGGTTGTTTTTCAAACTGGAGGCCTGTGACCAGTGGTGTGCCTCAGGGATCGGTGCTGGGTCCACTGTTATTTGTGATTTATATTAATGATTTGGATGAGAATTTAGGAGGCATGGTTAGTAAGTTTGCAGATGACACCAAGATTGGTGGCACAGTGGATAGTGAAGAAGGTTATCTAGGATTGCAACGGGATCTTGATCAATTAGGCCAGTGGGCCGACGAATGGCAGATGGAGTTTAATTTAGATAAATGTGAGGCGATGCATTTTGGCAGATCGAATCAGGCCAGGACCTACTCAGTTAATGGTATGGCGTTGGGGAGAGTTATAGAACAAAGAGATCTAGGAGTACAGGTTCATAGCTCCTTGAAGGTGGAGTCGCAGGTGGACAGGGTGGTGAAGGCGGCATTCGGCATGCTTGGTTTCATTGGTCAGAACATTGAATACAGGAGTTGGGACGTCTTGTTGAAGTTGTACAAGACATTGGTACGGCCACACTTGGAATACTGTGTGCAGTTCTGGTCACCCTATTATAGGAAGGATATTATTAAACTGGAAAGAGAGCAGAAAAGATTTACTAGGATGTTGCCGGGACTTGATGGTTCGAGTTATAAGGAGAGGCTGGATAGACTGGGACTTTTTTCCTTGGAGCGTAGGAGGCTTAGGGGTGATCTTATAGAGGTCTATAAAATAATGAGGGGCATAGATAAGGTAGATAGTCAACATCTTTTCCCAAAGGTAGGGGAGTCTAAAACTAGAGGGCATAGGTTTAAGGTGAGAGGGGAGAGATTCAGAAGGGCCCAGAGGGGCAATTTCTTCACTCAGAGGGTAGTGAGTGTCTGGAATGTGCTGCCAGAGGTAGTAGTAGAGGCGGGTACAATTTTGTCTTTTAAAAAACATTTAGATAGTTACATGGGTAAGATGGGTATAGAGGGTTATGGGCCAAGTGCGGGCAACTGGGACTAGCTTAATGGTAAAAACTGGGCGGCATGGACTGGTTGGGCCGAAGGGCCTGTTTCCATGCTGTAAACTTCTATGATTCTATGATCTATGGGATATTTGGCTTCATTAGTTGAGGCCTAGAATGTAAAAGAAGGGAGGTTGTGATGGAGCTGTATAAAACGCTTGTGAGGCCACAGCTGGAGTAGTGTGCAATTCTGGTCACCACATTATAGGAAGGATGTGATTGCACTGGAGGGGGTGCAGAGGAGATTCACCAGGATGTTGCCTGGGATGGAGCAATTCAGGGGGACCTGCTCGAGGTAATAAAAATTATGAGGGACATAGATAGGGGGGGATGGGAAGAAACCTTTCCCCTCAGCAGAGGGGTCAATAACCAGGGGTATATTTGAGGTAAGGGGCAGGAGATTAAGAGGGGTTTTGAGGTAAATGTTTTTCACGCAGAGGGTAGTGGGAATCTGGAACTTGCTGACTGAAAGGGTGGCGGAGGTGGGAATCCTCACAACATCTAAGAAGTATTTAGAAACGCCACAGTATACAAGTTCCACCAAGTGCTGGAACATGGGATTAGAATAGATAGGTGCTGGATGGGCAGCACAGACACAGAGGCCGAACGGCCTCTTTCTATGCTGTAAAAAGTGGGGTTGAGACCACAACCAGATGAGCTGTGATCTTATTAAACTGTGGAACAGGCTTGAAGGGCAGAATAACTGACTCCTGCTCCTAAGTCCTATGTTTCTCATTATATGGGCCATAAGTATAACAGTGACTCCTGTCTGATTCCTTACCCCTGCAATGCCTGTGCCTGCTCGCTCCTCCCCATCACTCTCCTCATCATCTGTCTCTGCATTGTTTTTTGGGCTACTCCCTCCAAGAAGTGCGTTGATTGCTTTGTTTCGGGCTGCAGTGCTGGCTGACACTTCCCCATCTTCATCTTCTTCATCTGGGTCCAAGTGTTCCATCAACGTTTTGAACTGCAAGAAAAGTAACAGGAATATATAAGTATGTACACATGTCTAAATTGTCCGAATAGGGCATCATTTTAATATTAATACAGTAAACAATTTGGTCCGCAGCTTCCTGCAGTTACTTTTGCGAATGATCATAAAGTTAACACACAATAGGAGCGGGACTTGGTATTTGGAGAGATCCAGGTTGTTCTGCGCGTAAACCAGCCTCCACTTCCCGTATGTCCCCATAACCCTCGACTTCCTCCAGATGACAAATCTGTCACACTTTGCCTTAAATATATCCAATGACTCATCCCCCACTGAGAATTCCATAAATAAGGAATTCCTCCTCATCGCGTATTCTGAAACTATGCCACCCAGAGGAGAAGCAATCTTTCAGCATCTACCCTCACAGGCCCCCTCAGGATATTTTATGTTTCAATAAGATCATCTTTCATTATTAGAGTAAAGAGGCGGCTTGGCCAAAACCTTTAAGATCCTGAGAGGTGTTGACAGAGTGGGTGTGGAGGGGATGTTTCCTTTAGTGGGAGAATGTAGAATTAGGGATCACAGTTTAAAAATAAGGGTCACTCATTTCAGCTGAGGAGAAATTTCTTCTCGGAGGGTCATGTTCCTGCAACTCTGGGACAAAAGGCAGTGGAAGCAGAGTCTGTGAATGGAGGCAGAGCTAGATAGATTCTTTTTTAAAAAAAATATTTTATTAAAATTTTTCAAACAAAAATTTTTCTGTTTTTACAACTCAACAAGGGACTATACATTAACTGGTAAATAACATTATTTAAATAATATAGTGAACTAACAACAACTAAAAAAAAAACATAGCAAAAACACAAAATAGTGCTCCCCCCCTCCCCCCTGGGTTGCTGCTGCTGTCATTTCTATCTTTTCATTATCGTTCCGCGAGATAGTCAAGGAACGGTTGCCACCACCTGGAGAACCCCTGAGCCGATCCTCTCAACGCAAATTTTATTCGTTCCAATCTTATGAACCCTGCCATGTCGTTTATCCAGGCCTCCACGCCCGGGGGTTTCGCTTCCTTCCACACGAGTAGAATCCTACGCCGGGCTACTAGGGATGCAAAGGCCAAAATATCGGCCTCTTTTGCCTCCTGTACTCCCGGCTCTTCCGCAACCCCAAATAAAGCTAACCCCCAGCCTGGCTTGACCCGGACCTTCACCACCGTTGAAATTACCCTTGCCACGCCCCCCCAGAACTCATGCAGTGCCGGACACGACCAGAACATGTGTGTGTGGTTCGCCGAGCTTCCCGAGCACCTCCCACACCTGTCCTCCACCCCGAAAAACCTGCTCAGTCTTGCTCCCGTCATATGTGCTCTATGTAGAACCTTAAATTGAATCGGGCTAAGCCTGGCACACGAGGACGAGGAATTTACCCTACTTAGGGCATCAGCCCATAGCCCCTCCTCAATCTCTTCCTCCTCTATCATCGCCTCCCCCTCGTCCCTCATCTCCCGGTATATTTCGGCACTTTGCCCTCTCCGACCCATACCCCAGAAATCACTCTGTCTTGGATCCCCTGCGTCGGGAGCTGCGGAAATTCCCTCACCTGTTGCCTCGCAAATGCCCTCACTTGCATATACCGGAAGGCGTCCCCGGGGGCAACTTATATTTTTCTTCTAGCGCTCCCAGACTTGCAAACGCCCTGTCTATAAACAGGTCTCTCAGCTTCCTAATTCCTGCTCGCTGCCAACACTGGAACCCCCCCATCCATCCTCCCTGGGACAAACCTGTGGTTATTCCTTATCGGGGACCACACCGAGGCACCCGTCACTCCCCTGTGTCGCCTCCACTGCCCCCAGATCCTCAAGGTTGCCACCACCACTGGGTTTGTGGTGTACCTTTTCGGGGAGAACGGCAGCGGCGCCGTCACCAGCGCTTTTAGGCTCGTTCCCTTACAGGACGCCATCTCCAGCTTCTTCCACGCTGCTCCCTCTTCCTCCCTCATCCACTTACAGACCATCGACACATTGGCGGCCCAGTAGTAGTCGCTCAAACTCAGCAGCGCCAGTCCCCCTCTGTCCCTACTGCGCTGCAGGAACCCCCTCTTTACTCTCGAGGTCTTTCCTGCCCACACAAAGCTCGTAATGCTCCTGTCTATTTTTTAAAAAAAGGCCTTTGTGATCAGAATGGGGAGGCACTGAAACACGAAAAGAAACCTCGGGAGGACCACCATTTTAACTGCCTGCACTCTGCCCGCCAGCAATAGCGGCACCATATCCCACCTCTTAAAGTCCTCCTCCATCTGCTCCGCCAGTCGCGTCAGGTTAAGTCTATGCAGGGTTCCCCAGTTCCTGGCCACCTGGATCCCCAGGTATCGGAAGTTCCTTTCCACTCTCCTCAGCGGCAGAGCATCTATCCCCCTTCCCTGTTCCCCGGGGTGCATTACAAAAAGCTCGCTCTTCCCCATATTTAGTTTGTATCCCGAGAACTCTCCAAACTCCCTAAGTATCTGCATTACTTCTGGCATCCCCTCTACCGGGTCTGCAACGTATAGCAGATGATCATCTGCGTAGAGCGACACTCGGTGCTCCTCTCCCCCTCTAAGCACCCCCCTCCACTTTTTAGAATCCCTCAGCACTATGGCCAGTGGTTCGATTGCCAACACGAACAGTAACGGGGACAGGGGACACCCTTGTCTTGTACCTCTATGTAGTCGAAAATACCCCGATCTTTGCCGGTTTGTGACTACGCTTGCCACCGGGGCCCCATATAAGAGTCTGACCCATCTAATAAACGCACCTCCCACAGATAGTCCCACTCCACCCTATCGAATGCCTTCTCTGCATCCATCGCCGCCACTATCTCTGCCTCCCCCTCCGGTGGGGGCGTCATCATCACCCCCAGCAACCTTCGTACATTAACATTCAGTTGTCTCCCCTTTACAAACCCTGTCTGATCGTCATGCACCACCCCTGGGACGCAATCCTCTATCCTTGTCGCCATCACTTTTGCCAGCAGTTTGGCATCTACATTTAGGAGTGAGATAGGCCTGTATGACCCGCATTGCAGCGGGTCTTTATCTCGTTTCAGGATTAGCGATATCGTCGCCTCCGACATTGTCGGGGGTAGCATCCCCCTTTTCCCTAGCCTCATTAAAGGTTCTCGCCAAGAGCGGGGCCAACAGATCCATATACTTCCTGTAGAATTCCACCGGAAACCCATCTGGTCCCGGGGCCTTCCCTGCCTGCATGTTCCCCAGTCCTTTAATCACCTCATCCACCTCGATTGGCGCCCCCAGACCTGCCACCTCCAGCCCCTTCACCTTCGGGAACCTTAGCTGGTCCAGAAAGTGTAACATTCCTTCTTTTCCCCCCCTGGGGTTGGGACTTATATAGCCTCTCCTAAAAGGTCTTGAACACCTCGTTCACTTTCCCTGCTCTCTGCTCCGTATTTCCCGTTTCGTCCCGAACTCCCCCGATCTCTCTCGCCGCCATCCTCTTCCGAAGTTGGTGGGCCAACTGCCGGCTCGCCTTTTCCCCATACTCAGATTGCATCCCCTGTGCCTTCCTCCACTGTGCCTCTGCCTTTCCCGTGGTCAGCAGGTCTAACTCCGTCTGAAGTCTTCGCCTTTCTCTATATAGTCCTTCGTCTGGGGCCTCTGCATATTTTTTATCCACCCTCAAAATCTCCCCCACTAATCTCTCTCTTTCTTTGCCCTCTTGTTTCCCCTTGTGGGCTCTGATGGAGATCAGCTCTCCTCTAACCACCGCCTTCAGCGCTTCCCATACTACCCCCACCTGAACCTCCCCATCGTCGTTGACCTCCAGGTATCGCTCAATACACCCCCTCACCCTTCCGCAGACCCCCTCGTCAGCCAGTAGTCCCATATCTAATTGCCAGAGTGGGCGCTGCTCCCTTTCCTCTCCTAGTTCCAAATCCACCCAATGCGGGGCGTGGTCTGAAACGGCTATGGCCGAGTACTCCGTTCCTGCCACTTTCGGGACGTGGGAGAAGAAAGAGAACTCTTTAGCTCTCGGCCTGGCGAATCTCCACAGATCCACTCCCCCCATTTGTTCCATAAATCCCTTAAGCACCTTGGCCGCTGCCGGTCTTCTCCCGGTCCTGGATCTGGACCGGTCTAGCCCTGGATCCAGCACTGTGTTAAAATCCCCCCCCATTACCAAGCTTCCCACCTCCAGGTCCGGGATACGCCCCAGCATTCGCTTCATGAATCCCGTGTCATCCCAGTTCGGGGCGTATACATTCACCAGCACAACCGCCTCTCCCTGCAGTCTGCCACTCGCCATCACATATCTGACCCCACTGTCCACCACTATATTCTTAGCCTTGAATGATACACGTTTCCCCACCAATATTGCCACCCCTTTATTTTTCGCGTCCAACCCGGAGTGGAATACCTGTCCCACCCATCCTTTTCTTAATCTAACCTGATCCGCCACCTTCAGGTGCGTCTCCTGGAGCATGACTATGTCCGCCTTCAGTCTCTTTAAGTGCGCAAACACCCGTGCCCTCTTAATCGGCGCATTTAAGCCTCTCACATTCCACGTGATCAGCCAGATTGGGGGGGCCATTCACCCCCCCCCCCCCCCTCGTCGACTAGCCATCCCCTTTTTTAGGCCATCTCCCCATCCAGGTCCCGCGCACCCGCCTGTCCCCCAGGCGGCGCCTTCTCGCCCCGGTCACCTCATCTCTTACCAGCTCCCCCTTGCACTCAGCAGCAGCAACCCAGTTAATCCCCCCCCCCCCCCCCCCCCCCCCCACCACCCCCCCCCACCCCCTAGATCCCCCTCTAGCTTGGTTACTCCCCCCATATTGCTTCCGGAAGTCAGCTAACTCTGGCTGACCTCGGCTTCCCCCGTTCACTCTTTGACCTCCCTGCGTGTGGGGCTCCCTTCCTTCCTGCGCCCGTTTTCCCGCTATAATTTCCATAACGCGGGAAAATACCCGCGCTTTCCTCTCGGCCCCGCCCCCTATGGCGGAGTTCCCTCATTCCCCTTCCCTGTCCCTTTTTCCACCGGCGCCCACATTTCTTCGTGTCCCCCCCATCGGGGGGAGAGAAATTCCCCGTCCAACATTGCTGTACAATAGCCCTCCCCTTTCCCCACTTTACATTCCTGTACCACCACCTCGCTGGTTCTCTCCAAACATCAAACTCTCAAATCTAGTCCAGTTTCTCTTCTTGGATTAATGTCCATGCCTCATCCGCCGTCTCGGAGTAGTGGTGCTTGCCCTGATGAGTGACCCACAATCGCGCCGGCTGCAGCATCCCAAATTTTATTTTCTTCCTATGGAGCACCGCCTTGGCCCGGTTAAAGCTCGCCCTCCTTCTCGCCACCTCCGCACTCCAGTCCTGATACGCACGTATCACCGCATTCTCCCATTTGCTACTCCGTGCCTTCTTGGCCCAGCTCAGGACCATCTCTCTGTCCATGTAGCGATGGAACTCCACCACTATTGCTCTTGGTGTTTCACCTGCCTTTGGTCTTCTCACGAGGACCTGGTACGCTCCCTCCACTTCCAGGGGGCCCGTTGGGGCCTCGGCTCCCATTAGCGTGTGGAGCATCGTGCTCACATAAGCCCCAACATCAGCTCCCTCTGCTCCTTCGGGGAGACCTAGAATCCGTATGTTTTTCCTCCTCGAGCTGTTCTCCAGGGCTTCCAGCCGTTCTATGCACCTCTTGTGTAGTGCCTCGTGTGTCTCCGTTTTTACCACCAGGCCCTGTATCTCATCTTCATTCTCGGCTGCCTTTGCCTTCACTCCACGGAGCTCCATCGCCTGGACCTTTTGTGTTTCCTTCAGTCCCTCGATTGCCAGTAGCATCGGCGCCAGCACCTCTTTCTTAAGCTCCTTCACACATCGTCGGAGAAACTCCTGCTGGTCCGGGCCCCATACCATCTGGGCTCCATCCGCTGCCATCTTGCTTCTCCCTTCTGTTCTCTGCCGCTGCTCCAAAGGATCCTTCGCAATCTGGCCACTACCGCCGCTCCTTTCCATACACACCCGAGGGGACTCCTTCCTTTGTCACCCCACATTGGGTTAGGTCGGAAAAAAATTCCGTTGGGGCTCCCGATAAGAGCCCAAAAGTCCACTAGAACGGGAGCTGCTGAAACGTGCGGCTTAGCAGTGCATCACCGCAACCGGAAGTCTATATGCTAGATAGATTCTTGATTAACAAGAGGGTGAAAGTTATTGGGGATAGGCTGCAATCTTAATGAATGGCAGAACACACTCGAGGGGCCGAGTGGCCTACTCCTGCTCCTAATTTGCATGTTTGGATGGACAACCTCCGATTTTCCAACATCTGCCAAATTTTTGCCCTCTGACTTAACCTCTCTCGGTGTCCTCCTCACATCTTGTTTTCGTACCTATCTTTTATCATCAGCAAATTTCCTTGCAATACACTCTTATCACTTCATCATTAATCTGGATTGTAAACCATTGATTCCTGTGGCACTCCATGTGTTAGTTTGTCAACCTGAAAATGACCCATTTACCCTGACTGTGTTTCCTGTTAGACAATCCGGGTGACAACACCCCAGCACCATGAGCCATCTTGTGTTGCAACTTTTACACGGCACCGTATCAAATCTCTTATAAAAATTCAAACACATCACATCGATGGTTCTCCTTCATCCACCTTGCACATCACATCTTCAAAGAACTCAAATACATTTGTCAAACACAATTTCCCTCTCAGTTGACTCTTGCTGATATTTTGTCATTTTCTTGCCCGTTGCTGCTTCCTGAATAATGGATTTCAGCATTTTTCCAATAACAGATGGTCAGTAACTGGCCTATAGTTCCTGCTTTACGTCGCCTTCCTTTCTTGTCCAGTTTATGCATTTAGATGCAAACCGATGGTTGGCCTGACCACCTGCTATCGACACACAGTCACTGAGACCATCCTTAACTTCATAGTGCACAATGTTATTCCTGCACCTGACCCTCACAGAGTATCGAACACCAGGTACAGCAGCCAAATCCCCCCAGCACAAGGACAAGGTGGCTGCTACAATTTCTTTAAGTAAATGTAGAAGCTCCACACAAATTCCCCCAAAGATCTGAGCCTTACATCTAAGTACTGTTTGACGATATTCCTCTTCACCATTTCCGTTATTTCCGCATGTCCTACTCCATTTCTCAGGAAATCCAGTGTTTGCCTGGGGTTAAAGTGCACTCCCGATTTTCTGTTGACCGCTTTGTCGTACACTTTGGCAGATTCAGAAGGAGAATATTTCTGGATTTTACTGGAGAGAAAGAGAGGCATGATTATTAAACACAGACTAGCAGCTGTTGACTCAAAGTCTAAAGTGGAAACATTCCTGAAAAGACAAGGAAAGGTGGCGTTTTGAAAGAAATGTCTCAATAAATAGGTACATTGATCTGTATTTAGGATATTGCATTTTAGAATTGAGAAAGTGGACACACATTCAAGTGAAGCCATTTTTACCCAGAAGCATTAAAGTTTGTCCACGGGCAGCTCTTGCTGTCAGCTTTAAACAGATCTTGTCTGTGCCACACAAAGTAACACCAGAGCCTTTCAAATTCTGTTCATACTAAGCAAAGATAAGAAAAAGCTTTGGAGTCATTTTCAAATGAACTTTAAAAGCTTTTATGATGGTATTGTCTTTCCTTACCTATTCAAAAGGCATTCTTAGGATCTTACATCAGCAAATTAGAAAAACAAACTTTGAACATAGAAACTAGGAATAGAAGGAGGCCATTCAGCCCCTCAAGCCTGCTCCGCCATTCAATAGGGGTGGTTTAGCTCAGTGGGCTAGACAGCTGGTTTGTGATGCATAACAAGGCCAGCAACGCGGATTCAATTCCCATACCAGCATCCCTGAACAGGCGGCGGGCGGAATGTGGCGACTAGAGGCTTTTCACAGTAACTTCATACTTGTGACAATAAAAGATTATTATTAATATGATCATGGTTTAACCACCATCTCAATGGCATATTCCTGCTTTCCCCCCCATACCCCTTGATGCCCCTCCTCCTGGCAACAGCATAAATCTGACCCCATTTCCAGTTCTCTCCAGCTTTGACAAAGAGTGACCCAGACTCGAAACATTCGCTCCCTTCTCTCTCCACACATGCTGTCAGACCTGCTGAGATTGTCCAGTATTTTCTGTTTTAGTTTCAGATTCCAGCACCTGCAATAATTTGCTTTTATCTAGTCTGTCCAGGCCTGTTGGAATTTTATATGTTTAAATCAGATCTCCCCTCATCCTTCTAAAGTCTGGTGAATACAGGTCCAGTCGAATGTGTCTCTCCTCACAGGACAGAGAAGCAAAGAAAATTGGAGCTGCAGAACACCCTTAGAGGCCTTCCGCCATTCATTATGATCATGACTGATCATCCAACTCAATAGCCTAATCTCGCTTTCCATCCCATATCCTGTGATCCCCTTCACCCCAAGTGCGATATCTAACTGCTTCTTGAAAACGTACAATGTTTTGGCCTCAATGTTTCTGTGGTAACAAATTCCACAGGCCGACCACTCTCTGGGTGAAGAAATTTCTCATCGCTGTCCTAAATGGTCTCCCCCGTATCCTCAGTCTGTGACCCCTGGTGTTGGACATTCCCACCATCGGGAACATCCTTCCTGCATCTACCCTGTCCAGTCCTGTTAGAATTTTATAGGTATCTGTGGGATCATAGAATTTACAGTGCACAAGGAGGCCATTTGGCCCATTAAGTCTGCACCGGCTCTTGGAAAGAGCACCCTACTTAAGCTCACGCCTCCACCCTATCCCCGTAACCCAGAAACCCCACATCACCTTTTGGACACTAAGGGCAATTTATCATGGCCAATCCACCTAACCTGCACATCTTTGGACTGTGGGAAAACGTGCAGACTCCGCACACACAGTGACCCGAGCCAGGAATTGAACCTGGGACCCTGGAGCTGTGAAGCAACTGTGTTAACCAGTGGGTTACCGTGCTGCCCAGAGATCATAGAATTTATCATAGAATTTACAGTGCAGAAGGAGGTAATTCGGCCCATCGGGTCTGCACCGGCTCTTGGAAAGAGCACCCTACCCAAGGTCAACACCTCCACCCTATCCCCATAACCCAGTAACCCCACCCAACACTAAGGGCAATTTTGGACACTAAGGGCACTTTATCATGGCCAATCCACCTAACCTGCACATCTTTGGACTGTGGGAGGAAACCGGAGCACCCGGAGGAAACCCACGCGCACACGGGGAGGATGTGCAGACTCCGCACAGACAGTGACCCAAGCCGGAATCGAACCCAGGACCCTGGAGCTGTGAAGCAATTGTGCTATCCACAATGCTACCGTGCTGCCCAAGTTCCCCTTAATTTTTCTGAACTCCAGCGAATATAATCCTAGCCGATTCAACCTCTCCTCATACGACAGTCCCGCCATCCCAGGAATCAGTCTGGTAAACCTTCACTGCAGTCCCTCTCGAGCAAAAACATCCTCCTCAGAGAAGGAAACCTGGGCACCTGATACGGCGGTTAGCACTGCTGCCTCAGGGCGCCAGGGACCCAGGTTCAAATCCGACCTTGGTGACTGTGTGGAGTTTGCACTTTTTAAAATAAAAATCTTTATACATGTCACAAGTAGACTTGCATTAACACTGTAGCGAAGTTACTGTGAAAATCCCCTAGTTGCCACACTACGGCACCTGTTCGGGTACACTGAGGGAGAATTCAGAATGTCCAATAACAGCACGTCTTTCGGGACAAAATTCTCGTAACCCAACCTAACCTGCACATCCCTGGACACTATGAATCAATTTAGCACGGCCAATCCACCCAACCTCCACATCACCGGAGCACCCGGTGGAAACCCACGCAGAAACGGGGAGAATGTGTAAACTCCACACAGACAGTCACACAAGGCCGGAACGGAACCTGGGTCCCCTGAGGCATGCTTTGAAAAATTAATCTAGAGCAAGTGGATTTTTTGACTCATTAACTGGATCAGCTCAGTAGTAATGGAAAGCTATGCTAATGCACACAGTGGAAAACAATCATAAAACATATGTGGATAATAGGGAACATCTAAGAATTTATTAACAGAGTATCTTCAGCACACTCACTAGACGACAAAAGGAAAGGGAGAGTTGGGTACAAAATGTAAGTGAGTTAGTTACATATCAGTTGTTAAATGGCAGAAAGTACCAGCGGTTAGCACTGCTGCCTCGCGGTGTTGAGGTCCCAGGTTTGATCCCGGCTCTGGCCGTGTGGAGTTTGCTCATTCTCCCCGGGCTTGCGTGGGTTCGTTCCCACAACCCAAAGATGTGCAGACTAGGTAGTTTGACCATGCTAATCCACCTACCCTGCACATCTTTGGGTTGTGGGGGTACGACCTACTCAGACACGGGGAGAATGTGCAAACTCAACACGGATAGTGACCCGGGCCGTGGCCTGGATCGAACCCGGTTCCTCGGCGCTACGAGGCAGCAGTGCTAACCACTGCGTCATCATGCCTCCAGTGATTCCTGAAATATCACCACCAATTCTTCCACAATCTCCTCAGCTATGTCCTTTAGAACCCCTGGGGTGTAGGCCATCTGGTCCAGGTTATTTATCCATCTTTAGACC
Source organism: Scyliorhinus torazame (assembly GCF_047496885.1). Taxonomy (NCBI): domain Eukaryota; kingdom Metazoa; phylum Chordata; class Chondrichthyes; order Carcharhiniformes; family Scyliorhinidae; genus Scyliorhinus; species Scyliorhinus torazame. The sequence goes on along the minus strand of NC_092715.1, from coordinate 2,700,783 downwards.
TTTCAGTTTCCCCAGAACAAAGAAATGTACAGCACAGGAACAGGCCCTTCGGCCCTCCAAGCCCGTGCCGACCATGCTGCCCGACTAAACTACAATCTTCTACACTTCCTGGGTCCGTATCCCTCTATTCCCATTCTATTCAAATATTTGTCAAGGTGCCCCTTAAATGTCACTATCGTTCCTGCTTCCACCACCTCCTCCGGCAGCGAGTTCCAGGTACCCACTACCCTCTGTGTAAAAAAACTTGCCTCGTACATCTACTCTAAACCTTGCCCCTCGCACCTTAAACCTATGCCCCCTAGTAATTCTCTACCCTGGGAAAGAGCCTCCACTCTGTCTATGCCCCTCATAATTTTGTATACCTCTATCAGGTCGCCCCTCAACCTCCTTCGTTCCAGTGAGAACAAACAGAGTTTATTCAACCGCTCCTCATAGCTAATGCCCTCCATACCAGGCAACATTCTGGTAAATCTCTTCTGCATCCTCTAAAGCCTCCACATCCTTCTGGTAGTGTGGCGACCAGAATTGAACACTATACTCCAAGTGTGGCCTAACTAAGGTTCTATACAGCTGCAACATGACTTGTCAATTCTTATACACAATGCCCCGGCCAATGAAGGCAAGCATGCCGTATGCCTTCTTGACTACCTTCTCCACCTGCGTTGCCCCTTTCAGTGAGCTGTGGACCTGTACACCTAGATCTCTCTGACTTTCAATACTCTTGAGGGTTCTACCATTCACTGTATATTCCCTACCTGCATTAGACCTTCCAAAATGCATTACCTCACATTTGTCCGGATTAAACTCCATCTGCCATCTCTCCGCCCAAGTCTCCAAACAATCTAAATCCTGCTGTATCCTCGGACAGTCCTCATCGCTATCCGCAATTCCACCAACCTTTGTGTCGTCTGCAAACTTACTAATCAGACCAGTTACATTTTCCTCCAAATCATTTATATATACTACAAACAGCAAAGGTCCCAGCACTGATCCCTGCAGAACACCACTAGTCACAGCCCTCCAATTAGAAAAGCATCCTTCCATTGCTACTCTCTGCCTTCTATGACCTAGCCAGTTCTGTATCCACCTTGCCAGCTCACCCCTGATCCCGTGTGACTTCACCTTTTGTATTAGTCTACCATGAGGGACCTTGTCAAAGGCCTTACTGAAGTCCATATAGACAACATCCACTGCCCTACCTGCATCAATCATCTTTGTGACCTCTTCTAAAAACTCTCTCAAGTTAGGGAGACACGACCTCCCCTTCACAAAACCATGCTGCCTCTCACTAATACGTCCATTTGCTTCCAAATGGGAGTAGATCCTGTCTCGAAGAATTCTCTCCAGTAATTTCCCTACCACTGGCGTAAGGCTCACCGGCCTGTAGTTCCCTGGACTATCCTTGCTACCCTTCTTAAACAGAGGAACAACATTGGCCTCCAACTCCAGTCCTCCAGGATATCACCTGAAGACAGTGAGGATCCAAAGATTTTTGTCAAGGCCTCAGCAATTTCCTCTCTAGCCTCCTTCAGTATTCTGGGGTAGATCCCATCAGGCCCTGGGGACTTATCTACCGTGATATTTTTCAAGACACCCAACACCTCGTCTTTTTGGATCTCAATGTGACCCAGGCTATCTACACACCCTTCTCCAGACTCAACATCTACCAATTCCTTCTCTTTGGTGAATACTGATGCAAAGTATTCATTTAGTACCTCGCCCATTTCCTCTGGCTCCACACACAGATTCCCTTGCCTATCCTTCAGCGGGCCAACCCTTTCCCTGGCTACCCTCTTACTTTTTATGTACGTGTAAAAAGCCTTGGGATTTTCCTTAACCCTATTTGCCAATGATTTTTCGTGACCCCTTCTAGCCCTCCTGACTCCTTCCTACTTTCCTTATATTCCACACAGGCTTCGTCTGTTCCCAGCCTTTTAGCACTGACAAATGCCTCCTTTTTCTTTTTGACGAGGCCTACAATATCTCTCGTTATCCAAGGTTCCTGAAAATTGCCGTATTTATCCTTCTTCCTCACAGGAACATGCTGGTCCTGAATTTCTTTCAACTGACACTTGAAAGCCTCCCACATGTCAGATGTTGATTTACCCTCAAACATCCTCCCCCAATCTAGGTTCGTCAGTTCCCGCCTAATATTGTTATAATTAGCCTTCCCCCAATTTAGCACATTCACCCTAGGACCACTCGTTTCCTTGCCCACCAGCACTTTAAAAGTTACTGAATTGTGGCCACTGTTCCCGAAATGCTCCCCTACTGAAACTTCTACCACCTGGCCGGGCTCATTCCCCAATACCAGGTCCAGTACAGGCCCTTCCCTAGTTGGACTGTCTACATATTGTTTTAAGAAGCCCTCCTGGATGCTCCTTACAAACTCTGCCCCGTCTAAGCCCCTGGCACTAAGTGAGTCCCAGTCAATATTGGGGAAGTTGAAGTCTCCTATCACAACAACCCTGTTACAGTACGAAGTCTTACAACACCAGGTTAAAGTCCAACAGGTTTGTTTCGATGTCACTAGCTTTCAGAGCGCTGCTCCTTCCTCAGGTGAATGAAGAGGTATGTTCCAGAAACACATATATAGACAAATTCAAAGATGCCAAACAATGCTAGGAATGCGACCATTAGCAGGTGATTAAATCTTTACAGATCCAGAGATGGGGTAACCCCAGGTTAAAGAGGTGTGAATTGTGTCAAGCCAGGACAGTTGGTAGGATTTCGCAGGCCAGATGGTGGGGGATGAATGTAATGCAACATGAATCCCAGGTCCCGGTTGAAGCCGCACTCATGTGTGCGGAACTTGGCTATAAGTTTCTGCTCGGCGATTCTGCGTTGTCGCGCGTCCTGAAGGCCGCCTTGGAGAACGCTTACCCCGAGATCAGAGGCTGAATGCCCTTGACTGCTGAAGTGTTCCCCGACTGGAAGGGAACATTCCTGCCTGGTGATTGTTGCGTGGTGGCCGTTCATTCGTTGTCGCAGCGTCTGCATGGTCTCGCCAATGTACCACGCTTCGGGACATCCTTTCCTGCAGCGTATGAGGTAGACAACATTGGCAGAGTCGCACGAGTATGTACCGCGTACCTGGTGGGTGGTGTTCTCACGTGTAATAGTGGTATCCATGTCGATGATCTGGCACGTCTTGCAGAGATTGCCATGGCAGGGTTGTGTGGTGTCGTGGTCACTGTTCTGAAGACTGGGTAGTTTGCTGCAAACAATGGTTCGTTTGAGGTTGCGCGGTTGTTTGAAGGCAAGTAGTGGGGGTGTGGGGATGACCTTGGCAAGATGTTCATCGTCATCAATGACGTGTTGAAGGCGGTGAAGAAGATGACGTAGTTTCTCCGCTCCGGGGAAGTACTGGACGACGAAGGGTATTCTGTCGGTTGTGTCCCATGTTTGTCTTCTGAGGAGGTCGGTGCGGTTTTTCGCTGTGGCGCGTTGGAACTGTCGCTCGATGAGTCGAGTGCCATATCCCGTTCGTACGAGGGCATCTTTCAACGTCTGTAGATGTCTGTTACGCTCCTCCTCGTCTGAGCAGATCCTGTGTATACGGAGCGCTTGTCCATAGGGAATGGCTTCTTTAATGTGTTTAGGGTGGAAGCTGGAGAAGTGGAGCATCATGAGGTTATCCGTGGGTTTGTGGTAAAGCGAAGTGCTGAGGTGACCGTCCTTGATGGAGACGAGTGTGTCCAAGAATGCAACTGATTTTGGAGAGTAGTCCATGGTGAGTCTGATGGTTGGATGGAACTTATTAATGTCATCGTGTAGTCGTTTCAGTGATTCTTCGCCGTGGGTCCAAAGGAAAAAAATGTCATCGATGTATCTGGTGTATAACGTCGGTTGAAGGTCCTGTGCAGTGAGGAGGTCTTGTTCAAACTTGTGCATGAAGACGTTGGCGTATTGGGGTGCGAATTTGGTCCCCATGGCTGTTCCGTGCGTCTGGATGAAGAACTTGTTGTCGAAGGTGAAGACGTTGTGATCCAGAATGAAGCGGATGAGTTGCAGAATTGCGTCTGGAGATTGGCAGTTGTCGGTGTTGAGTACTGAGGCTGTTGCAGCAATGCCGTCGTCATGGGGGATGCTGGTGTAGAGTGCCGAGACGTCCATTGTGACGAGGAATGTTCCTGGTTCAACTGGTCCATGGGTGCTGAGTTTCTGTAGGAAGTCCGTCGTGTCGCGACAGAAGCTGGGTGTACCTTGTACGATGGGTTTCAAGATGCCCTCAATGTAGCCAGAGAGGTTCTCACACAGGGTCCCATTGCCTGAAACGATAGGGCGGCCTGGTGTGTTGGCCTTATGTATTTTCGGGAGGCAGTAGAGATCTCCAATGCGGGGAGTACGTGGGATGAGAGCGCGTAGGGTGCTCTGAAGATCTGGATCCAAGGTCTTGATCAGTCTGTTAAGTTGGCGGATGTGTTCCTTGGTCGGATCTGCGGGTAACTGTCTGTAGTGTTCTTGGTTGTTCAGTTGTCGGTATACTTCTTCGCAGTAGTCCGTTCTGTTCAGTACAACAGTGGCCCCCCCCTTTGTCTGCTGGTTTGATGACGATGCTGTGGTTGGTCTTGAGAGCGCGGATGGCATTGCGTTGTGCTTGGGTGACGTTCGGGGCTGTCTTGTGAATGCGAGTGATGAATCTGGCATTGACGCGACTCCTGACGGCTTGAGCATACATGTCGAGTCTAAGGCAGCGGCCTTCCGGAGGGGTCCAATTCGACTCTTTCCTCTTCGGTTGCCGCACCGCAGATCTCTCGGTCTGCTGTTCCGGTTCATTGATAGTCTGCTTGAGTTCGCTGTTGGCCTCTTGGGGTCTGTGGAAGAATTCCCGGAGCCTCATTTGCCTGATGAATTCCAACCCTGTTGTTTTTACTCTTTTCCAAAATCTGTCTACCTATCTGCTCCTCTATCTCCCGCTGGCTGTTGGGAGGCCTGTAGTAAACCCCCAACATTGTGACTGCACCCTTCTTATTCCTGATCTCTACCCATATAGCCTCACTGCCCTCTGAGGTGTCCTCCCGTAGTACAGCTGTGATATTCTCCCTAACCAGTAGCGCAACTCCGCCACCACTTTTACATCCCCCTCTATTCCGCCTGAAACATCTAAATCCTGGAACGTTTAGCTGCCAATCCTGCCCTTCCCTCAACCAGGTCTCTGTAATGGCAACAACATCATAGTTCCAAGTACTAATCCAAGCTCTAAGTTCATCTGCCTTACCCGTAATAAACATATGCACTTCAGGCCACCAGACCCGCTGTGTTCAGCAACTTCACCCTGTCTGCTCTGCCTCAGAGCCATACTGGCCCTATTCCCTAGTTCTCCCTCAATGCTCTCACCTTCTGACCTATTGCTCCCGTGCCCACCCCCCTGCCATACTAGTTTAAACCCTCCCGTGTGACACTAGCAAACCTCGCGGCCAGGATATTTATGCCTCTCCAGTTTAGATGCAACCCGTCCTTCTTATACAGGTCACACCTGCCCCGGAAGAGCTCCCAGTGGTCCAGATAATGGAAACCCTCCCTCCTACACCGGCTGTTTAGCCACGTGTTTAGCTGCTCTATCTTCCTATTTCTAGCCTCACTGGCACGTGGCACAGGGAGTAATCCCGAGATTACAACCCTAGAGGTCCTGTCTTTTAACTTTCTGCCTAGCTCCATGAACTCCTGCTGCAGGACCTCATGCCCCTTCCTGCCTATGTCGCTAGTACCAATATGTACAACGACCTCTGCCTGTTTGCCCTCCCCTTTTAGGATGTCCTCTACCCGTTCGGAGATATCCTGGACCCTGGCACCAGGGAGGCTACATACCATCCTGGAGTCTCTTTCACGTCCACAGAAGAGCCTATCTGTGCCCCTAACTATAGAGTCCCCTACGACTAGTGCTCTTCTGCGCTTTGACCCTCCCTTCTGAACATCAGAGCCAGCCGTGGTGCCACTGCTCTGGCTGCTGCTGTTTTCCCCTGATAGGCTATCCCCCCCGACAGTATCCAAAGGGGTATACCTGTTCGAAAGGGGGACAACCACAGGGGATTCCTGCACTGACTGCCTGCCCTTTCTGGTGGTCACACATTTCTCTGCCTGCACCTTGGGTGTGACCACATTTATATAACTGCAATCTATGACGCTTTCCGCCACCTGCATGCTCCTAAGTGCATCCAACTGCTGCTCCAACCGAACCATGCGGTCTGTGAGGAGCTCCAGTTGGGTGCACTTTCTGGAGATGAAGCCATCCGGGACGCTGGAAGCCTCCCGAACCTTCTCCTTAGTGATGGTCACTGCATTCACCTCTGCCCCTGGTTCTCCTGGAGCTCTGGCATCCCACTGGTGTCTTCCACCATGAAGACTGATGCAAAGTAACGATTCAGTTCGTCTGCCATTTCTTTGTTTCCTATTTTTTACTTCTCCAGCCATATTTTCCAGTGGTCCAATGTCTATTTCTGCCCCTCTCTTACCTTTTATATATTGAAAAAAACTCTTCCTATCTTCCTTTATATTACTAGTTAGCTTGCACTCGTACTTCATCTTCTCCCCCCCTTATTGCTTTTTTAGTTGTCTTCTGCTCATTTTTAAAGGCTTCCCACTAATCCTCGCCACTTTGTATGCTTTTTCTTTTGCTTTTACGCTGTCCTTGACTTCCTCGTCAGTTATGGATGCCTTGTCCTCCCCTTAACATGTTTCCTCCTCCTTGGGATGAATTTCTGTTGTGCCTCCTGAATAACCGCCAAAAACTCCTGCCATTGCTGTTCCACTGTCTTCCCTGCTAGACTCCTTTTCCAATCAACTCTGGCCAGCTCCTCCCTCATGTCTTTGTAGTTACACTTATTTATTGTAATACCGTTACATCTGTTTGCAGCTTTTCCCTCTGAAACTGCAGGGTAAATTCTATCATATTGTGGTCACAACACGGTCCCTCTCAAACCTCGTCAATCAAAAATCTAACTCAGCCATAAACCTGGTGAATGACACTGCCTCCACTACTTTCTGAGGAAGAGAACTCCACTCTTCCAAAACTCCTGGAATTTATTGGAGCAAGATCCTGGGAGATATTTTATAGAATGATGGATTCAATGTTACCGGTGTGAAAAATCAAATTATCAGTGCTCTCGGTTATACATACATTAACACGAGAGTAGGCGGAGTGAACAGACATAGAAAGATAGGGGAAGGATTTGATTTCGAGAACTGTGAAGGATTCAACATTAATTTCTGAGGAAAGGTAATAGACCTCAAAAGGCTAACTGTGTTTTTCTCAAATACGTCCTCCGCAAAGAGACAGTAGGGTACCCCGGGCCCCAGAAAGCACACTACTAGAGGACCTGATAGGCACAAGCAGCGAGAAGGGGGGGCTGTGTGTGAAAATATACGGACAGCTACTGGACAGAGCCCGAACTCCACTGGACGAGACAAGACAAAAATGGGAGGACGAACTGGGGACAGAGGTAGGGTGGGGACTCTGGAGCGAAGCACTGAGCAGGGTGAGCTCCACCTCCTCCTGCGCAAGGCTGAGCCTAATGCAGCTCAAAGTGCTGCACAGAGCGCACCTGACCAGAACCCGAATGAGCAGGTTCTTCCCGGAGGTGGAGGACAAATGTGAACGGTGCCAGAGGGGCCCTGCCAACCACATACACATGTTTTGGGCTTGCCCCACGCTTGCTGGGTTCTGGGCAGCCTTCTCCGAGGCAATATCCAAGGTTGTGGGGGTGAGGGTGAAGCCATGCCCAATAGTAGCAAACTTCAGGATATCGGAGCAGCCAGAGTTACACATGGGGAAGGGGCCCAACACCCTTGCTTTCGCTTCCCTAATCGCACGCCGGAGAATCCTGCTCGGCTGGCGATCAGCAGCACCACCCACAGCTGCAGACTGGCTCGCTGACCGATCGGAATTTCTCCTTCTGGAGAAGATTAACTACGCCATCCGAGGGTCAGAGGAAAGCTTCCTGAACACTTGGGGGCAGCTCGTCGGCCTGTTCCAAAACCTGTTCGAGGCCGGCAGCGAGGAGTAAGCTAAGGGGGGAAAAAAAAGATAGATGGGGAACCAAAGGACTGCGCAATCCGAGGGGGTGGGGAGGGGTGGGGGGTGGATGGAAGGAAGGTGGGGAAACCACAAAAGAGGAAGGGTGCTGGAGCCAATGGAGGGTGGGGGAGGATGGGGGGGGGGGAGAAAGAAAGGGAGTAAGGGGGCGGGGAAGGAATTCATAGACCGATCCAGAGGGCAATAAAATGTACATAGAGTTAGTTAAATGAAGGACAAAACAAACCTCTGTAAAATAAAGTAAATTAGTGCTGGCAGAAAAATGTAATGTATATTTCTCAAATATGAGAACAGCCAATAAAAAGAGTTCCAAAAAACAAAAAAACAATGTTTGTCTTCCTGCAAATGCTGCCTGACTGGCTGAGTATTCCCAACATTTTTTTGTTTTTAGTTCAACAGAAGCTTCATTTCATACCTGTCTGAGAAGCCGTACAGGTTCTTTAGGTGTTGTTTTAGGACCAATAGCAACAGGATTCCCTGAGAAGCATTCACAAACTCCACGAGAGGGGTCGAGTCTGCAGGTAACCGAGAGAGCACATCTTCCAGATCATCATCATCCTCGTCATCACTGGAGTCAGAGTTGACACGTCTTCTGGACCTACGGGGTCGCTGTACCTCATCCTCACTTTCACTCTCACTGTCTCCAGAGCTTGCCGCTTTCCTTTCCTTCGGTGGTGCGTCTTTCAACAGAGACTGAAAATGACAAGCAGGCAGTTAAAAAAGTCAGCTATCGAATGTTTCCTTTAAAAATGGAGCCCAACCAACCCTGACACAACTCAGTATTAAAGGCAGTTTAGCCATGCCCTATTACAGCTCACTGCCAGGCAATGTCACGGAATACTCCTTGATATATCGATACTATTCCCACAAGTATCACTGAAGACAGTATAGACACACCCCGTCATAACTCATGCTTTAGGCAGAATGGCTAAATGCAGGGTAGACACAACCTCATGCCGCCCGCCTTTTAGGAGCATGCTTCCCTGGCTGGGTGTTAAGGATTAGTGATAACAGTGTCAGGATAAGGGCGTAGCCATTTAGGGCTGATACGAGGATAAATCTCTTCACCAACATTGTGAACATAGAAACTAGGAGCAGGAAGAGGCCATTTGGTCCTTCGAGCCTGCTCCACTTTTCAATGTGATCATGGCTGATCCACAATCTCAATGCCAGATTCCTGCTTTCTCCCCATACCCCTTGATGCCACTAAAATCAAAAAATCAAAATCTCTGGATTCTCCACTCCAGAGAGAAGTTGCGCTCAGTTGTTAAGAATATTCAGGTCAAGGAGGGAATGTAGACAATGAGTGACCATCAAGTCGCACCAGGAGTCCCCAGAGTCCATCTCACTGTCCAACCAGTATTCACTGAATATGGTGAGTGTAACTGTTTCTCTAGTGACTGCAGCCAAAGCCAAGTCCAGCACTGGCTCAACAGTACAGGGAAGCAGGAGAAAGATTGGGAAAGCAATAGGGAATTTGATGATCGGAGGAACAGGTTGGCAGTCTTTTCGCTGCGAAAGGAAGAAGGCGGAGAAAACTGTATCGGCAGATTTTAAGGGAGCTATGAAATAAAGGATAAGCCCCTGTGTGCCACAAACTAATGAGCATAAAAATAGGAGGAGAGATGAATAGGCTGGAGAGATGGTGTAGGAAGGGGGCTTTAGATCCCGGAGACATGGAGCCCATTTCAGGGGGAGAAGGAGTCTGTGCTTCACACAGCCAGGGTCCCAGGTTTGATTCCCGGCTTGGGTCACTGTCTGTGTGGAGTCTGCATGTTCTCCCCGTGTCGCATGGGTTTCCTCCGGGTTCTCCGGTTTCCTCCCACAAGTCCCGAAAGACATGATGTTAGGTGAATTAGACATTCTGAATTCTCCCTGTGTACCCGAACAGGCGCCGGAATGTGACGATTAGGAGATTTTCACAGCCACTTCATTGCAGTGTTAATGTAAGCCTACTTATGACAATAAAGATTATTATTATTAGAGGGGATTATGAACTGAGGACAGTGTGAACTTTAAAAGGATGCAGACAGGTTGGTGGAGTGGGTTGACAAGTAGCAAATGAAATATAACGCAGCAAAGTGTGAAGTGATTTATTTTGGTAGGAGGAACACAGACAATATAAAATAAAGGGTACAATTTAAGGTGGTACACTTGTGTGCATATGACTCTGGCAAGGATGAGTGGGTTCTTCCAGGGGTTGGCAGATGAGAAGTGTGGGCGAGGACCAGTGAACCATGAACATATGTTTTGGGGGGTTGGGAAGTTAGAGAGATACTGGGTGGGAGTGTTCTGGGCGCTAGCAAAGATTGTCGGGGTAGAGGCCGACCAGACCCTATGGTGGCGATATTTGGGGTATCGGAAATGCCGGAACTGATGGAGGGAAGGAAGGCCGATGTCGTGGCCTTCACCTCTCTGGTTCCCCAGTGAAGAATTCTGCTGGTCGACAATGGTGACGGCCTGGTTAGGGGACCAGTACAACCTCCTCCGGTTGGAGAAGATAGAGTTTTAATTGAGAGGTTCAGCGGAGGACTTTGAGGTACGGTGGGGATTGCTCATGACCATATTTGAGGAATTGTTCGTCGCGATTAGGGGGGGGGGGGGGGGGGAGAGAGAACTTGCACAGACTGTAAAATTGTGATTTGGGGACAATGTTCCCCAGATTATTTATGTTTTTTGAATATGTTTGGAATACAATACATTTTTCTCAAAATGGTCTCCAAAGGTTAAATTACAAGGAGAGATTACACAAACAAGCACGGTCGACCCTGGAATTTAGAAGAATAAGAGGATATTTGATCAAAGTTTTAATGACTTCTACATCAAGGGGAACAGATAGACTAGGTTTGGAGAAACTATTCCCGCCAGTTGAAAAGTCTAGGACTGGGGGCACAGTCTAAAAATTAGAACTAAATCCTTCAGAAGTGAAATAAAAAAAGATTTCCATCAAAGACAATAAAAGTTTAAAACTCTATACAAAAGGCAAATAAGAGTGATCAATTGTTAATTTTAAGATCGAGATTGATTGCTAGATTGTTGATAGCCAAAGGTATTAAGAGATTTGGGGAAAAGGCCATTATATGGCGTTAGGTCACAGGTCACCCATGATCTGATTGAATGGCAGACCCGGTTCAAGGAGTTAAACAACTTCCTCCTGTTACTATGTCTCAGGAACTATCACTGAAATAATTTCTAATCTTTATCAATGACTTGGCTGAAGGCATCGATGTACGGTTGCTAAATTTGCTGATGACACAAAGTTAGGCAGGAGAATACGCTGTGAAGAGGTCATAAGGAGTCTGGAAAGGGATAAAGATACATGAAGTGAATGGGCAAAAATGTGGCAAATGGACTCTAATGTGCGAAAAAGTGAAATTGTCCATTTTGGCAGGAAGAATAGAATAGAATGTGAATGGAGAGAGACGCTGGTAGTAATTAGTGAGGCCGCATCCACAGCATTGTGTACAGTTTTGATATCTTTAAGAAATGATCTAATTGCAATAGAAGCAGTTGAGAGAAGGTTCACTCAAGGAGCGGTTGAATAAACTCGGTTTGTTCTCACTGGAACGACGGAGGTTGAGGGGCGACCTGATAGAGGTCTACAAAATTATGAGGGGCATAGACAGAGTGGACAGTCAGAGGCTTTTCCCCAGGGTAGAGGGGTCAATTACTAGGGGGCATAGGTTTAAGGTGCGAGGGGCAAGGTTTAGAGTAGATGTACGAGGCAAGTTCTTTACACAGAGGGTAGTGGGTGCCTGGAACTCGCTACAGGAGGTGGTGGTGGAAGCAGGGACGATAGTGACATTTAAGGGGCATCTTGACAAATACATGAATAGGATGGGAATAGAGGGATACGGACCCAGGAAGTGTAGAAGATTGTAGTTTAGACGGGCAGCATGGTCGGCACAGGCTTGGACGGCCGAAGGGCCTGTTCCTGTGCTGTACTTTTCTTTGTTCTTTGTTCTAATTCCCGGATTATGGGGCTGTCTCATGAGGGAAGGTTGAGCAGGTTTGGTCTGCACGTCCTCCCCGTGTCTGCGTGGGTTTCCTCCGGGTGCTCCGGTTTCCTCCCACAGTCCAAAGATGTGCGGGTTAGGTGAATTGGCCAATGATAAATTGCCCTTAATGTCCAAATTGCCCTTGGTGTTGGGTGGAGGTGTTGAGTTTGGGTAGGGTGCTCTTTCCAAGAGCTGGTGCAGACTCAAAGGGCCGAATGGCCACCTGCACTGTAAATTCAATGATAATCTATGATTAATCTAGGACAAAGGTTCGGCACAACATCGTGGGCCGAAGGGCCTGTTCTGTGCTGTATTTTCTATGTTCTATGTTCTATACGCATTGCAGCTTAGGAGAATCAGAGGTGATCTTATTTAAACGTGCAAGATCCTGAGGGGGCGGGGGTGGTCAGGGTGGATACCCAGTGGATGATTCCCCATTGTGGGGGAGTCTAGAACTAGGGGACATTCGGGGTCTATTAAGGGAAAGTCGCTCTCTCAGATAACTGTTAGTCTGTGGAATTCTCTTTCCCAGAGAGTAGCGGAGGCTCGCCCACTGAATATATTCAAGGCAGAAGTATATGGATATTTAAACAACAAGGGAGTCTGGTGTAAGAGTCGAGGGTAATGAGGGGAGGGGGGTACCAGAAAAGTGGAGTTGAGACACAATCAGATAGCAGCCCTGATTTTGTGGAACAGACGAGCAGGCTCAGGGAGCCAAATGGCTGATTCCTGGTCCTACTTCTGGGGTTATGTTCTTGAATGCAATATAAACAAACCCTGACACAGCTCACTGACAAGGCAGTATCACCGAGTGCAGTGTAAACTCACCCTGATCCACTGTAATATAAACCCTGACACAGCTCACTGACAGGGCAGTATCACCAAGTGCAGTGTAAACTCACCCTGATCCACTGTAATATAAACCCTGACACAGCTCACTGACAGGGCAGTATCCCCGAGTGCAGTGTAAACTCACGCTGACCCACTGTAATATAAACAAACCCTGACACAGCTCACTGACAGGGCAGTATCACCGAGTGCAGTGTAAACTCACCCTGATCCACTGTAATATAAACCCTGACACAGCTCACTGACAGGGCAGTATCACCGAGTGCAGTGTAAACTCACCCTGACCCACTGTAATATAAACAAACCCTGACACAGCTCACTGACAGGGCAGTATCACCGAGTGCAGTGTAAACTCACCCTGATCCACTGTAATATAAACCCTGACACAGCTCACTGACAGGGCAGTATCACAGAGTGCAGTGTAAACTCACCCTGATCCACTGTAATATAAACCCTGACACAGCTCACTGACAAGGCAGTATCACCGAGTGCAGTGTAAACTCACCCTGATCCACTGTAATATAAACCCTGACACAGCTCACTGACAGGGCAGTATCACCGAGTGCAGTGTAAACTCACCCTGATCCACTGTAATATAAACCCTGACACAGCTCATTGACAGGGCAGTATCACCGAGTGCAGTGTAAACTCACCCTGACCCACTGTAATATAAACCCTGAAACAGCTCACTGACAGGGCAGTATCACCGAGCGCAGTGTAAACTCACCCTGATCCACTGTAATATAAACCCTGACACAGCTCACTGACAAGGCAGTATCACCGAGCGCAGTGTAAACTCACCCTGACCCACTGTAATATAAACCCTGACACAGCTCACTGACAGGACAGTATCACCGAGCGCAGTGTAAACTCACCCTGATCCACTGTAATATAAACCCTGACACAGCTCATTGACAGGGCAATATCACCGAGCGCAGTGTAAACTCACTCTGACCCACTGTAATATAAACCCTGACACAGCTCACTGACAGGGCAGTATCACCGAGTGCGGTGTAAACTCACCCTGACGCACTGTAATATAAACCCTGAGACAGCTCACTGACAGGGCTGTATCCCCGAGTGCAGTGTAAACTCACCCTGATCCACTGTAATATAAACCCTGACACAGCTCACTGACAAGGCAGTATCACCGAGCGCAGTGTAAACTCACTCTGATCCACTGTAATATAAACCCTGACACAGCTCACTGACAGGGCAGTATCACCGAGTGCGGTGTAAACTCACCCTGACGCACTGTAATATAAACCCTGACACAGCTCACTGACAAGGCAGTATCACCGAGCGCAGTGTAAACTCACTCTGATCCACTGTAATATAAACCCTGACACAGCTCACTGACAGGGCAGTATCACCGAGTGCAGTGTAAACTCACCCTGACCCACTGTAATATAAACCCTGACACAGCTCACTGACAAGGCAGTATCACCGAGCGCAGTGTAAACTCACCCTGACCCACTGTAATATAAACCCTGACACAGCTCACTGACAAGGCAGTATCACCGAGTGCAGTGTAAACTCACCCTGATCCACTGTAATATAAACCCTGACACAGCTCACTGACAAGGCAGTATCACCGAGTGCAGTGTAAACTCACCCTGACCCACTGTAATATAAACCCTGACACAGCTCACTGACAAGGCAGTATCACCGAGCGCAGTGTAAACTCACCCTGATCCACTGTAATATAAACCCTGACACAGCTCACTGACAAGGCAGTATCACCGAGTGCAGTGTAAACTCACCCTGACCCACTGTAATATAAACCCTGACACAGCTCACTGACAAGGCAGTATCACCGAGCGCAGTGTAAACTCACCCTGATCCACTGTAATATAAACCCTGACACAGCTCATTGACAGGGCAGTATCACCGAGTGCAGTGTAAACTCACCCTGACCCACTGTAATATAAACCCTGACACAGCTCACTGACAAGGCAGTATCACCGAGTGCAGTGTAAACTCACCCTGACCCACTGTAATATAAACCCTGACACAGCTCACTGACAGGGCAGTATCACCGAGTGCAGTGTAAACTCACCCTGACCCACTGTAATATAAACCCTGACACAGCTCATTGACAGGGCAGTATCACCGAGTGCGGTGTAAACTCACCCTGACCCACTGTAATATAAACCCTGACACAGCTCACTGACAGGGCAGTATCACCGAGCGCAGTGTAAACTCACCCTGATCCACTGTAATATAAACCCTGACACAGCTCACTGAAAGGGCAGTATCACCGAGTGCGGTGTAAACTCACCATGACCCACTGTAATATAAACCCTGACACAGCTCACTGACAGGGCAGTATCACCGAGTGCGGTGTAAACTCACCTTGATCCACTGTAATATAAACAAACCCTGACACATAACACTAACGAGACACTGTCTACTACAGCACAGTGTACCACGCAGCATCTCTAAAGTTATAGAGACTCCATGATACGATGTGGAATATCGCCAATCTATTGCGGGGAGACACGGTCAGTCTGCGGGGGGGACACGGTCAGTCTGCGGGGGGGACACGGTCAGTCTGCGGGGGGGACACGGTCAGTCTGCGGGGGACACACGGTCAGTCTGCGGGGGACACACGGTCAGTCTGCGGGGGACACACGGTCAGTCTGCGGGGGACACACGGTCAGTCTGCGGGGGACACACGGTCAGTCTGCGGGGGGGACACGGTCAGTCTGCGGGGGGGACACGGTCAGTCTGCGGGGGGGACACGGTCAGTCTGCGGGGGGGACACGGTCAGTCTGCGGGGGGGGACACGGTCAGTCTGCGGGGGGGGACACGGTCAGTCTGCGGGGGGGACACGGTCAGTCTGCGGGGGGGACACGGTCAGTCTGCAGGGGGGACACGGTCAGTCTGCTGGGGGGACACGGTCAGTCTGCGGGGGGGACACGGTCAGTCTGCGGGGGGGACACGGTCAGTCTGCGGGGGGGACACGGTCAGTCTGCGGGGGGGGACACGGTCAGTCTGCGGGGGGGGACACGGTCAGTCTGCGGGGGGGACACGGTCAGTCTGCGGGGGGGACACGGTCAGTCTGCGGGGGGGACACGGTCAGTCTGCGGGGGGGACACGGTCAGTCTGCGGGGGGACACGGTCAGTCTGCGGGGGGGACACGGTCAGTCTGCGGGGGGGACACGGTCAGTCTGCGGGGGACACGGTCAGTCTGCGGGGGGGACACGGTCAGTCTGCGGGGGGACGGGACACGGTCAGTCTGCGGGGGGGACATGGTCAGTCTGCGGGGGGGACACACGGTCAGTCTGCGGGGGGGGGGGGGGGACACACACGGTCAGTCTGCGGGGGGGGGGGGGCACGGTCAGTCTGCGGGGGGGACACGGTCAGTCTGCGGGGGGGACACGGTCAGTCTGCGGGGGGGGACACACGGTCAGTCTGCGGGGGGGGGACACGGTCAGTCTGCGGGGGGGGGACACGGTCAGTCTGCGGGGGGGGGACACGGTCAGTCTGCGGGGGGGGACACGGTCAGTCTGCGGGGGGGGGGGGGGGGGACACGGTCAGTCTGCGGGGGGGACACGGTCAGTCTGCGGGGGGGACACGGTCAGTCTGCGGGGGACACACGGTCAGTCTGCGGGGGGGGGACACGGTCAGTCTGCGGGGGGGGGACACGGTCAGTCTGCGGGCGTGGGGGACACGGTCAGTCTGCAGGGGGGGGGGGACACGGTCAGTCTGCGGGGGGGACACACGGTCAGTCTGCGGGGGGGGGGGGGGGACACACACGGTCAGTCTGCGGGGGGGACACACACGGTCAGTCTGCGGGGGGGACACGGTCAGTCTGCGGGGGGGACACGGTCAGTCTGCGGGGGGGACACGGTCAGTCTGCGGGGGGGACACGGTCAGTCTGCGGGGGGGACACGGTCAGTCTGCGGGGGGGACACGGTCAGTCTGCGGGGGGGACACGGTCAGTCTGCGGGGGGGACACGGTCAGTCTGCGGGGGGGACACGGTCAGTCTGCGGGGGGGACACGGTCAGTCTGCGGGGGGGACACGGTCAGTCTGCGGGGGGGACACGGTCAGTCTGCGGGGGGGACACGGTCAGTCTGCGGGGGGGGACACACGGTCAGTCTGCGGGGGGGGACACGGTCAGTCTGCGGGGGGGGACACGGTCAGTCTGCGGGGGGGGGACACGGTCAGTCTGCGGGGGGAGACACGGTCAGTCTGCGGGGGGGGACACGGTCAGTCTGCGGGGGGGGACACGGTCAGTCTGCGGGGGGGAGGGACACGGTCAGTCTGCGGGGGGGAGGGACACGGTCAGTCTGCGGGGGGGAGGGACACGGTCAGTCTGCGGGGAACACTGTCAATCTATTATGAAGTATAGAGAACAGTGTGAAATGAACAAGGGGCAGTTTCTCATAATCAAGTATCCCCAACTGGAGGTTTAAAAAAGGCCTGCAGAATGTACCACCAGTTCTGTGCGGAGTCTGCACGTTCTTCCCGTGTCTGCGTGGGTTTCCTCCGGATGCTCCGGTTTCCTCCCACAGTCCAAAGATGTGCAGGTTAGGATTGGCCATTATAAATTGCCCTTCGTGTCCAAAAAGGTTAAGTGGGGTTACTGGGATAAAGGGGATAGGGTGGAGGCGTGGGGCTTAAGTAGGGGCTCTTTCCAAGGACCGGTGCAGACCCGTTGGGCTGAATGGCCTCCTTCTGCATGTAAATTCTATGATCTATAATCACATGTATCCAACCTAAATGCCAATTTAAGTTTTGGTTTTGATTTGATGACACCGACCACAAGTTACTTACCTCCCTGAACGACTGCAGCAGGTTACTGCCAGAAACTGACAGCGTGATGTCAATGTGGTGCATAATAAAGAGAGGCTCCTCCTGCGTCTGGAAAGGGAAACTGCCCAGGTTGTCTGCTATGTACAGCAGCAGGTTCACCTCCGTTTTCTACACAGAAGAAAAACAAAGTGTGAGCAGGTTCAAAGGCCCATTTCAGCTTTTAGGTCATCCTTAGGTAACCCCATTCACAGTCTCGTCTCCAGGATCAGTAATCTTTCATTGAAATAATTGGTAGAGTATGAGATTATACAATGTCAAAGAA
The DNA here is from genome assembly GCF_047496885.1 of Scyliorhinus torazame. Taxonomy (NCBI): domain Eukaryota; kingdom Metazoa; phylum Chordata; class Chondrichthyes; order Carcharhiniformes; family Scyliorhinidae; genus Scyliorhinus; species Scyliorhinus torazame. The sequence continues at coordinate 2,682,816 of NC_092715.1, read as the reverse complement.
CAAAGAACAAAGAAATGTACAGCACAGGAACAGGCCCTTCGGCCCTCCAAGCCCGTGCCGACCATACTGCCCGACTAAACGACAATCTTCTACACTTCCTGGGTCCGTATCCTTCTATTCCCATCCTATTCATATATTTGTCAAGATGCCCCTTAAATGTCCCTATCGTCCCTGCTTCCACCACCTCCTCCGGTAGCGAGTTCCAGGCACCCACTACCCTCTGCGTAAAAAACTTGCCTCGTACATCTACTCTAAACCTTGCCCCTCTCACCTTAAACCTATGCCCCCTAGTAATTGACCCCTCTACCCTGGGGAAAAGCCTCTGACTATCCACTCTGTCTATGCCCCTCATAATTTTGTATACCTCTATCAGGTCGCCCCTCAACCTCCTTTGTTCCAGTGAGAACAAACCGAGTTTATTCAATCGCTCCTCATAGCTTATGCCCTCCATACCAGGCAACATTCTGGTAAGTCTCTTCTGCACCCTCTCTAAAGCCTCCACATCCTTCTGGTAGTGTGGCGACCAGAATTGAACACTATACTCCAAGTGTGGCCTAACTAAGGTTCTATACAGCTGCAACATGACTTGCCAATTCTTATACTCAATGCCCCGGCCAATGAAGGCAAGCATGCCGTATGCCTTCTTGACTACCTTCTCCACCTGTGTTGCCCCTTTCAATGACCTGTGGACCTGTACTCCTAGATCTCTTTGACTTTCAATACTCTTGAGGGTTCTACCATTCACTGTATATTCCCTACCTGCATTAGCCCTTCCAAAATGCATTACCTCACATTTGTCCGGATTAAACTCCATCTGCCATCTCTCCGCCCAAGTCTCCAGACAATCTAAATCCTGCTGTATCCTCAGACAGTCCTCATCGCTATCCGCAATTCCACCAACCTTTGTGTCGTCTGCAAACTTACTAATCAGACCAGTTACATTTTCCTCCAAATCATTTATATATACTACAAACAGCAAAGGTCCCAACACTGATCCCTGTGGAACACCACTGGTCACAGCCCTCCAATTAGAAAAGCATCCCTCCATTGCTACCCTCTGCCTTCTATAGCCTAGCCAGTTCTGTATCCACCTTGCCAGTTCACCCCTGATCCCGTGTGACTTCACCTTTTGTACTAGTCTACCATGAGGGACCTTGTCAAAGGCCTTACTGAAGTCCATATAGACAACATCTACTGCCCTACCTGCATCAATCATCTTAGTGACCTCCTCGAAAAACTCTATCAAGTTAGTGAGACACGACCTCCCCTTCACAAAACCGTGCTGCCTCTCACTAATACGTCCATTTGCTTCCAAATGGGAGTAGATCCTGTCTCGAAGAATTCTCTCCAGTAATTTCCCTACCACTGAAGTAAGGCTCACCGGCCTGTAGTTCCCGGGATTATCCTTGCTACCCTTCTTAAATAGAGGAACAACATTGGCTATTCTCCAGTCCTCCGGGACATCCCCTGAAGACAGCGAGGATCCAAAGATTTCTGTCAAGGCCTCAGCAATTTCCTCTCCAGCCTCCTTCAGTATTCTGGGGTAGATCCCATCAGGCCCTGGGGACTTATCTACCTTAATATTTTTTAAGATGCCCAACACCTCGTCTTTTTGGATCTCAATGTGACCCAGGCTATCTACACACCCTTCTCCAAACTCAACATCTACCAATTCCTTCTCTTTGGTGAATACTGATGCAAAGTATTCATTTAGTACCTCGCCCATTTCCTCTGGCTCCACACATAGATTCCCTTGCCTATCCTTCAGTGAGCCAACCCTTTCCCTGGCTACCCTCTTGCTTTTTATGTACGTGTAAAAAGCCTTGGGATTTTCCTTAACCCTATTTGCCAATGACTTTTCATGACCCCTTCTAGCCCTCCTGACTCCTTGCTTAAGTTCCTTCCTACTTTCCTTATATTCCACGCAGGCTTCGTCTGTTCCCAGCCTTTTAGCCCTGACAAATGCCTCCTTTTTCTTTTTGACGAGGCCTACAATATCACTCGTCATCCAAGGTTCCCGAAAATTGCCGTATTTATCTTTCTTCCTCACAGGAACATGCCTGTCCTGTATTCCTTTCAACTGACACTTGAAAGCCTCCCACATGTCAGATGTTGATTTGCCCTCAAACATCCGCCCCCAATCTATGTTCTTCAGTTCCCGCCTAATATTGTTATAATCAGCCTTCCCCCAATTTAGCACATTCATCCTCGGACCACTCTTATCCTTGTCCACCAGTACTTTAAAACTTACTGAATTGTGGTCACTGTTACCGAAATGCTCCCCTACTGAAACATCTACCACCTGGCCGGGCTCATTCCCCAATACCAGGTCCAGTACCGTCCCTTCCCTAGTTGGACTGTTTACATATTGTTTTAAGAAGCCCTCCTGGATGCTCCTTACAAACTCCGCCCCGTCTAAGCTCCTGGCACTAAGTGAGTCCCAGTCAATATTGGGGAAGTTGAAGTCTCCCATCACCACAACCCTGTTGTTTTTACTCTTTTCCAAAATCTGTCTACCTATCTGCTCCTCTATCTCCCGCTGGCTGTTGGGAGGCCTGTAGTATACCCCCAACATTGTGACTGCACCCTTCTTATTCCTGATCTCTACCCATATAGCCTCACTGCCCTCTGAGGTGTCCTCTCGCAGTATAGCTGTGATATTCTCCCGAACAAGTAGCGCAACTCCGCCTCCCCTTTTACATCCCCCTCTATCCCGCCTGCAACATCTAAATCCTGGAACGTTTAGCTGCCAATCCTGCCCTTCCCTCAACCAGGTCTCTGTAATGGCAACAACATCATAGTTCCAAGTAGTAATCCAAGCTCTAAGTTCATCTGCCTTACCCGTAATGCTCCTTGCATTAAAACATATGCACTTCAGGCCACCAGACCCGCTGTGTTCAGCAACTTCTCCCCGTCTGCTCTGCCTCAGAGCCACACTGTCCCTATTCCCTAGTTCTCCCTCAATGTTCTCACCTTCTGACCTATTGCTCCCGTGCCCACCCCCCTGCCATACTAGTTTAAACCCTCCCGTGTGACACGAGCAAACCTCGCGGCCAGGATATTTATGCCTCTCCGGTTTAGATGCAACCCGTCCATCTTATACAGGTCACACCTGCCCCGGAAGAGCTCCCAGTGGTCCAGATAACGGAAACCCTCCCTCCTACACCAGCTGTTTAGCCACGTGTTTGTCAGAGCGGGCTTCCACATTCTGTCAACATAGCACAATGTCTCTGATTGGGAAGTTGCTACAATGGAAAATAGGATGGAACATGGAACAGTACAGCACAGTACAGGCCCTTCAGCCCACGATGTTGTGCCGACCATTTACCCTAATCTAAGATTAACCTATCCTACACCCCTTCAATTTACTGCTGTCCATGTGTCTGTCTAAGAGTCGCTAAATGTCCCCAATGACTCTGACTCCACCACCTCTGCTGGCAGTGCATTCCACACACCCACCACTCTCGGTGTAAAGAACCTCTGACATCTCCCCGATACCTTCCTCCAATCACCTTGAAATTATGTCCCCGTGTGACAGCTATTTCCGCCCTGGGCAAAAGTCTCTGGCTATCCACTCTATCCATGCCTCTCATCACCTTGTCACCTCTATCAAGTCACCTCTCTGCCTTCTTCGCTCCATGGGTCAAACAAACCACCTGGAAACCTGCTGGAATAGAATAGAATAGAATTTTACAGTGCAGATGGAGGCCATTCAGCCCATCAAGTCTGCACCGGCCCTTGAAAAGAGCACTGTACTTAATCTCATGGAAGTGACAGCGGCAGTCAGCTCGGGGAGCGTCACCACGAGAACCGTCTAGTACCTGAAGATGATCAATGACCTCCACCCCCTGCCCCACCCCCAGGAATACACCTGGTATTGCCCCCGTTTAGCATATTTCTGTGTTCTGGACCACCCATGTCCAGCAATCCTGTTGCCAACTTTGATACTAACTCGCTAGGATCCAATGTTTATTCCGATCTCAGTTTCTGACTCAGTTTCTCTTGTTTTTGAGCTGGATCCTCCACTTCCTTTCTTCCCTCTGTCACAATCTGTGAGATGTTGTGATTAGCACAGTGAACAGACAGTACTAACTCTTGTCGCTGGATCGGCTGCCAGAATGTTATAGTGTTCAGTGCTCCTGTCACACATGCTGATCAATCAGTTATGTTGCAAGAAAGGGAAAACTTTCCTTGGCATCCAGAGTGTGACTTTCCCATATATTCTTCCTCATTCTTCCTTCCTTGTGAGTCTTCGGCTGCCGGCTTCTTCTAAGAAGCGCATAGCAGATGCTCAGCCAAGCTTCGTTGAGAATTTGGTTGGGGGTGGGGGTGGAAAAAGTTCCATATTTTGACCCAGTGACAGTGAAGGAATACCGCTGATATATTTCCAAGTTAGGATGATTGGTGGCTCGGAGGGGAACTTGCAGTTGGTGGTGCTCCCATTCGGCCGCTACCCTCACACTTCACGGGTTATAACAAAGAACAAAGAAAAGTACAGCATAGGAACAAGCCCTTCGGCCCTCCAAGCCCGTGCCGACCATGCTGCCCGTCTAAACTACAATCTTCTGCACTTCTGGGGTCCTTATCCCTCTATTCCCATCCTATTCATGTATTTCTCAAGATACCCTTTAAACGTCACTATAAGGTACTTTTCCATTTCACAATACAGAATAATAGTGCAGAAGAGAACCTTCAGCCCATCGATTCTGTATTGAAGCAAGAAAGGCCCTGATCTGCCTACCTAATCCCACTGGCCAGCACTTGGCCCATAGCCTTGAATGTTCAGACGTGCAGAGTGCTCATCGGGGTACTTTTTAAAGGGTGTGAGGCAACCCGCCTCTACCCCCTCCCAGGCAGTGCATTCCAGACCCTCCCCATCCTCTGGGTAAAAAAGGTTTTTCCTAAAATCCCCCCTCAACCTCCTGCCCCTCACCCTGAACGTGTCCCCCCTTGTGACTGACCCTTCAACTAAGGGGAACAGATGCTCCCTATCCACCCGGTCATGCCTCTTAAAATCATGTACACCTCGATTAGGTCACCCCTCAGCCTTCTCTGCTCCAGAGAAAACAACCCAAGCATATCCAACCTCTCTTCATAACTAAAATGTTCCATCCCAGGCAACATCCTTGGGAATCTCCTCTGCACCCCCTCCAGTGCAATCACATCTTTCCTATAATGTGGCGACCAGAATTGCACACAGTGCTCCAGCTGTGGCCTCACCAATGTTCTACACAACTCCAACAGGACCTCCCTGCTTTTGTAATCTATGCCCCGATTGATAAAGGCGAGTGTCCCACATGCCCTTTTTCACCCCCCTATTAACCTGCCCGTCTGCCTTCAGAGATCTATGGGCAAACACGCCACGGTCCCCTTGTTCTTCGGAACTTCCCAGTGTCAGGCCATTTATTGAATATTCCCGTGTCAAATTGCTCCTTCCAAAGTGTAACTCCTCACACTTTTCAGGATTAAATGCCACCTGCCACTTTTCTGCCCATTTGACCATCCCGTCTATAGCTTCCTGTAACCCAAGACTCTCAACCTCACTGTTAACCACCTTTGTGTTGTCCACATAAATACAGAGTAGGATTTTCTGGGACTAAGGCCATAAGAACAGGGTGATCATTCAGACCCTGAAGCCCCTTTAGACAATCATCAGATCATTTACTTGTTTTGATTCTGCAACCCTTAACTAACAAAAACCCACTGGTATTAGCCCTCAAACTTTCAATTAGCTCCCAGCCTCCACAGCTGTTTTTTCAGGGCATGTATTTCAGAGATCCACTATCCTGGTGTGTTAAATGCTTCCTGATCTCTTTCCCGAATAGCTTACCTCTAATTTTAAGGACGTGCCCCATGTTCTCCCCACCCAAGGGAATAGTTTCTCCCCAATTGAAGCCCGTTAACATTTAAATATTATGGTCAGGTCTCCCTAATCTTCAATATTCAGGGAATATTCATTTCATATTCAGGGAACAAACGTTGTGGTCATAAGACATAGGAGCAGAATTAGGCCTTCTCCCCATAGCCCGTGATCCCCTTATTAATCAATCTGTCTCTGTCTTAAAGACACTCAGTGATTTGGCCTCCACAGCCTTCTGCGGCAAAGAGTTCCACAGATTCACCACCCTCTGGCTGAAGAAATTCCTCCTCATCTCAGTTTTAAAGGATCGTCCCTTTAGTCTGAGATGGTGTCCTCTGCTTCTAGTTTATCCTACAAGTGGAAACATCCTCTCCACGACCACTCTATCCAGACCTTGCAGTATCCTGTAAGTTTCAATAAGATCCCCCCTCATCCTTCTAAACTCCAACAAGTACAGACACAAAGTCCTCAACCGTTCCTCATACGACAAGCTCTTCATTCCAGGGATCACTCTTGTGATCCTTTCCATGCAACAGCTCCTCATAGTTTACCCGTTATATCATTCTGGTGAACCTGCAACTCTTCTAAAGCGAAAACATTTTTCCGGAGAGGATGTGCCCACAACTTAATCAAGTATTCCAGCCGGACTCAATTCTAGATACTATACACCAAGGCTTCACTTCCTCCCATCTTTTCCCATTTACTCTACTTACTCCAAACTCCTAATTTATTGAAGTACAAACTGTTTACCCCTTCATCCAAGTTACTGAACAATATGGTGAAAAGCTGGGGCCCCAGGACAGATGCCAGATCCAATCTAAGCTCCAAAACCTAGGACTTGGCTCCTCACTCTGCAACTGGATCCTCGACTTTCTGACCCACAGACCACAATCAGTAAGAATAACCAACAACACCTCCTCCACGATAATGGGCCCCGCAAGGCTGCGTACTTAGCCCCCTACTCTACTCCCTGTACACACACGACTGCGTGGCAAAATTTGGTTCCAACTCCAGCTACAGGTTTGCTGACGATACAACCATAGTGGGCTGAATCTCGAATAACGACGAGTCACAATACAGGAGGGAGATTGAGAACTTAGCGGAGTGGTGCAGCGACAACAATCTCTCCCCCAATGCCAGCAAAACTATAGATCATCAACGGGGCAGAGGTGGAGATGGTTAGCAGTTTCAAATTCCTCGGGGTGCACGTCTCCAAAAATCTGTCCTGGTCCACCCACGTCGACGCTACTACCAAGAAAGCACAACAGCGCCTATACTTCCTCAGGAAACTGCATCACAGCCTGGTATGGCAACTGCTCAGCCCAGGACCGCAAGAAACTTCAGAGAGTCGTGAACACCGCCCAGTCCATCTCACAAACCTGCCTCCCATCCATTGACTCCATCTACACCTCCCGCTGCCTGGGGAGAGTGGGCAGTATAATCAAAGATCCCTCCCACCCGGCTTACTCACTCTTCCAACTTCTTCCATCGGGCAGGAGATACAGAAGTCTGAGAACACGCACGAACAGACTCAAAACCAGCTTGTTCCCCGCTGTCACCAGACTCCTAAATGATCCTCTTATGGACTGACCTCATTAACACTACACCCTGTATGCTTCACCCGATGCCAGTCTTTATGTAGTTACATTGTGTACCTTGTGTTGCCCTATTATGTATTTTCTTCTCTTTTCATGTACTTAATGATCTGTTGAGCTGCTCGCAGAAAAATACTTTTCACTGTCCCTCGGTACACGTGACAATAAACAAATCCAATCACAAATCTCAGAGTCTTCATTCTCCCATTCAAGCCCATCTCTCTCGTACTTTCACTCTCGCATTAAAGTCTATTTCTTTATTATCCTCTCCAGCATCACGTTACTCAATTCTAATTTCAATAACACACTGATTGTGGCCCTTGTTACTTTGATAGCACATTTCCCGAATATTTGTTCACTAATTTCCATCCATTGGTTCTACTTCCTTGCAGTACAGTAACAGACCGATACTGACCCCACATTAGCCTGGTCAATCCTAGCCATCAGTTGATAATGAGGCTGGTTTGCCAGGGATCTTTGGTATTATTGACTCACCGCACTGTCATCGAATAGGTTGAGTAAGGCAATGAGGAAGGCGCGTCGATGTTGCCTGTTTCCCCGGATCATGGTGTAGAGGTGTGAACACAAAGCTGTCACATTCTCCTCCTGCCTGAAGCCACGGATTAACTCCGTGATTTCAGAGTGGATGGACTGTTGAAGCTGGTATGACATCTTCATTCCTGCCACTGCTTTCATCTGGAAAAAGAGTATCCAACGATCAGCATCACTCGTACCACTTCCACTAATTAAAATAGCCACATTTCTATACACTGCACAGGGCTGGAAAATGTTTAAATTTATGGCGTTTCTTAAAAGAACTTTGTAAACCATTCGGCTACCCAATTAGTCCCCTTTGGTGCCCTTTCCATGTGGTATTGCATAGCTTCTCTCCAAGTGTTTATCCAATTCTCTTTTGAAAGAGATTATGGAATCTGCTTCCAGTACCTTTCAGGCAGTACATTCCACATCCCAAGAACTTGTTGCCTAAAATGATTTATTTTAATTCCCCACCCCCATGAATTATTTTACCATTTTAAAATCTGTGTCCTTTTAGCCAGTAGAAACCACATTAGAGCCCAACATTTTGGATGTCACTATTGAGATGAATTTCCCCTTAACCATCTCTGCTCCAAGTAAAACAGTCCCAGATTCACTTGTCTCCCCATAACTGAACACAGAAACAGAGAGAATAGGCGCAAGGTCCATTCAGCCCTTCGAGCCTGCTCCAACATTCATTATTTTTTAAGATAAATTTAAAGTACCCAATTTTTTTCCCCCTAATTAAGGGGCAATTTAGTGTGGCCAATCCACTTACCCCGCACATCTTTTGGTTGTGGGGGCGAAACCTACGCAGACACGGGGAGAATGTGCCAACTACAAATGGATAGTAGCCCGGAGCTGGGATTGAACCCAGGTCCTCAGTGCCGTGAGGCAGCAGCGCTAACCACTGCGCCACCCACACCGCCATTCATCATGATCCTGGCTGATCATCCAATTGATTAGCCTAATCCCGATTTTCCCCGTATCCTTTGATCCCCTTCACCCCAAGTATTATATCTAACCGCTTCTTGAAAATACAATGTTTTGGCCTGAACTACTTCCTGTGGTCGTCCTCGATCTCTGTCCTGTCCCCAAAGCCTTTACATCCTTCTTAAGGTGTGATGCCTAGAACTGTAAACAATATGCCACTGTTAGGCATAACGTCCTTGCTTTTTACATTCTATTCTTCATACAAAATGATCAGAGGGATAGATAGGGTGGACAGTGAGAGCCTTCTCCCGCGGATGGAAATGGCTAGCATGAGGGGCCTTAAACTGAGGGGTAATAGATATAGGACAGAGGTCAGGGGTAGGTTCTTTACGCAAAGAGTAGTGAGGCCGTGGAATGCCCTACCTGCTACAGTAGTGAACTCGCCAACATTGAGGGCATTTAAAAGTTTATTGGATAAACATATGGATGATAATGGTATAGTGTAGGTTAGATGGCTTTTGTTTCGGTGCAACATCGTGGGCCGAAGGGCCTGTACTGCGCTGTATTGTTCTATGTTCTATTCCTCCATAAATATCAAGGACGTGATATACTTTTTATTAAAATTAACAGATTTATCAGCTTTCTCTGCCACCTTTAAAGATTTGAGTGTGAATGAATGTAACCTCTAAAGTTGTGTGGATGCACATCCTCACAGTAATCAGGAATTGGCGGGTACCAGAACAATAGGTCATAAGAACATAAGAACTAGGAGCAGGAGTAGGCCATCTGCCCCCTCGAGCCTGCTCCGCCATTCAATGAGATCATGGCTGATCTTTTGTGGACTCAGCTCCACTTTCCGGCCCGAACACCATAACCCTTAATCCCTTTATTCTTCAAAAAACTATCTATCTTTATCTTAAAAACATTTAATGAAGGAGCCTCTACTGCTTCACTGGGCAAGGAATTCCATAGATTCACAACCCTTTGGGTGAAGAAGTTCCTCCTAAACTCAGTCCTAAATCTACTTCCCCTTATTTTGAGGCTATGCCTTCTAGTTCTGCTTTCACCCGCCAGTGGAAACAACCTGCCCGCATCTATCCTATCTATTCCCTTCATAATCTTATATGTTTCTATAAGATCCTCCCTCATCCTTCTAAAAGAGAGATTGCAGATGGGAGTTAAATCCGGACAAATGTGAGGTAATGCATTTAGGAAAGTCTAATGCAGGTAGGGAATATACAGTGAATGGTAGAACCCTCAAGAGTATTTTTTTAAAAATAAATATTTTATTGAAAATTTTTGGCCAACCATCACAGTACATTGTGTATCCTTTACACAGTAATATCACAATATAAATAACAATGGCCAGTTTTATAAACAAGAAATAAATAATATATAAACAAAAAAAAAACTAAATGGCAACTGCCTTGTCCCAGATAAATATTCTCCAAAAATGTTTTAACCGTCCAATATACAATTATCTATAACAACAACCTATACATATTATACTTATATATTGACATCCCTGAGAATCCCTCTGGTCCCCCCCCCCCCCCCCGGTTGCTGCTGCTGTCTTCTTCTTTTCCATTCCCTCTATCTTTCTGTGAGGTATTCGACGAACGGTTGCCACCGCCTGGTGAACCCTTGAGCCGATCCCCTTAGGACGAACTTAATCCGTTCCAGCTTTATAAACCCTGCCATGTCATTTATCCAGGTCTCCACACCCGGGGGCTTGGCTTCCTTCCACATCAACAGTATCCTGCGCCGGGCTACTAGGGACGCAAAGGCCAAAACATCAGCCTCTTTCGCCTCCTGCACTCCCGGCTCTTCTGCAACCCCGAATATAGCCAACCCCCAGCTTGGTTCGACCTGGACCCCCACCACCTTCGAAAGCACCTTTGTCACCCCCACCCAAAACCCCTGTAGTGCCGGACATGACCAGAACATGTGGGTGTGATTCGCTGGGCTTCTCGAGCATCTTGCATACCTATCCTCTACTCCAAAAAATTTACTGAGCCGTGCTCCAGTCATATGCGCCCTGTGTAACGCCTTAAATTGTATCAGGCTTAGCCTGGCACACGAGGACGATGAGTTTACCCTACTTAGGGCATCAGCCCACAGCCCCTCCTCAATCTCCTCCCCCAGCTCTTCTTCCCATTTCCCTTTCAGCTCATCTACCATAATCTCCCCCTCGTCCCTCATTTCCCTATATATGTCTGATACCTTACCGTCCCCCACCTATGTCTTTGAGATCACTCTGTCCTGCACCTCCTGCGTCGGGATCTGCGGGAATTCCCTCACCTGTTGCCTCGCAAAAGCCCTCAGTTGCATATACCGAAATGCATTCCCTTGGGGCAACCCATATTTTTCGGTCAGCGCTCCCAGACTTGCAAACGTCCCATCTACAAACAGATCTCTCAATTGTGTTACTCCTGCTCTTTGCCATGTTCCAAATCCCCCATCCATTCTCCCCGGAGCAAACCTATGGTTATTTCTTATCGGGGACCACACCGAGGCTCCCGTCTTTCCCCTATGCCGTCTCCACTGCCCCCAAATGTTTAGTGTTGCCACCACCACCGGGCTTGTGGTGTATTTCTTCGGTGAGAACGGCAACGGCGCCGTCACCATAGCTTGTAGGCTAGTCCCCCTGCAGGACGCCCTCTCCAATCTCTTCCACGCCGCTCCCTCCTCTTCTCCCATCCACTTACATACCATTGAGATATTGGCGGCCCAGTAGTACTCACTTAGGCTCGGTAGTGCCAGCCCCCCCCTATCCCTACTACGCTGCAAAAATCCCTTCCTCACTCTCGGGGTCGTCCCGGCCCACACAAAACTCATGATACTCTTCTCAATCCTTTTGAAAAAAGCCTTCGTGATCACCACCGGGAGGCACTGAAACACAAAGAGGAATCTCGGGAGGACCACCATTTTAACCGCCTGCACCCTCCCTGCCAGTGACAGGGATACCATGTCCCATCTCTTGAAGTCCTCCTCCATCTGTTCCACCAACCGCGTTAAGTTTAACCTATGCAATGTACCTCAATTCTTGGCTATCTGGATCCCCAAGTAGCGAAAGTCCCTTGTTACCTTCCTCAGCGGTAAGTCCTCTATTTCTCTGCTCTGCTCCCCTGGATGTACCACAAACAGCTCACTTTTCCCCATGTTCAGCTTATATCCTGAAAATTCTCCAAACTCCCCAAGTATCCGCATTATCTCTGGCATCCCCTCCGCCGGGTCCGCCACATACACCAATAAATCGTCCACGTAAAGAGATACCCGGTGTTCCTCTCCTCCCCCGAGTACTCCCCTCCACGCTATTGCCAGGAGCTCAATCGCCAGTGCAAACAATAATGGGGACAGAGGACATCCCTGCTTCGTCCCTCTATGGAGCCGAAAATACGCAGACCCCCGTCCATTCGTGACCACGCTCGCCATCGGGGCCCTATACAGCAGCTGTACCCATCTAATATACTCATCTCCAAAGCCAAATCTCCTCAACACCTCCCACAAATAATCCCACTCCACTCTATCAAATGCTTTCTCGGCATCCATCGCCACCACTATCTCCGCTTCCCCCTCTGGTGGGGGCATCATCATTACCCCTAGCAGCCTCCGTATATTCGTATTCAGCTGTCTCCCCTTCACAAACCCAGTTTGGTCCTCATGGACTACCCCCGGGACACAATCCTCTATCCTCATTGCCATTACCTTGGCCAGAATCTTGGCGTCTACATTTAGGAGGGAAATAGGTCTATAGGACCCGCATTGCAGCGGGTCTTTTTCCTTCTTTAGGAGAAGCGATATCGTTGCCTCCGACATAGTCGGGGGCAGCTGTCCCCCTTCCTTCGCCTCATTAAAGGTTCTCATCAGTATCGGGGCAAGCAAGTCCACATATTTCCTATAAAATTCGACTGGAAATCCACCCGGTCCCGGAGCCTTCCCCGCCTGCATATTCCTAATTCCTTTCACTACTTCCTCTATCTCGATCTGTGCTCCCAGTCCCACCCTCTCCTGCTCCTCCACCTTAGGAAATTCCAGCCGGTCCAGGAAGCACATCATTCTCGCCTTCCCATCCGGGGGCCGAGCTTCGTATAATCTTTTATAGAATGCCTTGAACACTCCATTCACTCTCTCCGCTCCCCGCTCTATCTCTCCTTCCTCATCCCTCACTCCCCCTATTTCCCTCGCTGCTCCCCTTTTCTTCAATTGATGGGCCAGCAACCTGCTCGCCTTCTCCCCATACTCATACTGTACACCCTGTGCCTTCCTCCACTGTGCTTCTGCAGTACCCGTTGTCAGCAAGTCAAATTCTACGTGTAACCTTTGCCTTTCCCTGTACAGTCCCTCCTCCGGTGCCGCCGCATATTGCCTGTCCACCCTCAGAAGTTCTTGCAGCAACCGCTCCCTACTCTCCTGCTTTCCTTTATGTGCCCTTATTGATATCAGCTCCCCTCTAACCACTGCCTTCAGCGCCTCCCAGACCACTCCCACCTGGACCTCCCCGTTATCATTGAGTTCCAAGTATTTTTCAATGCACCCCCTCACCCTTAGACACACCCCTTCATCTGCCATTAGTCCCATGTCCATTCTCCAGGGTGGACGCCCTTCTGTTTCCTCCCCTATCTCCAAGTCTACCCAATGTGGAGCGTGATCCGAAATGGCTATAGCCGTATACTCCGTCCCCCTCACCTTCGGGATCAACGCTCTTCCCAAGACAAAAAAGTCTATTCGCGAATAAACTTTGTGGACATAGGAGAAAAACCGAGAACTCCTTACTCCTAGGTCTGCTAAATCTCCACGGGTCTACTCCTCCCATCTGCTCCATAAAATCTTTAAGCACCTTGGCTACAGCTGGCCTCCTTCCAGTCCTGGATCTCGACCTGTCCAGCCCTGGCTCCAGCACCGTATTAAAATCTCCCCCCATTACCAACTTTCCCACCTCTAGGTCCGGGATACGTCCTAACATGCGCCTCATAAAATTGGCATCATCCCAGTTCGGGACATATACGTTTACCAAGACCACCGCCTCCCCCTGTAATTTGCCACTCACCATCACGTATCTGCCCCCGCTATCCGCCACTATGGTCTTTGCCTCAAACATAACCCGCTTCCCCACTGGTATTGCTACCCCCCTGTTTTTCGCATCTAGCCCCGAATGAAACACCTGCCCCACCCATCCTTTGCGTAGTCTAACCTGGTCTATAAGTTTCAAGTGCGTCTCTTGTAACATAACCACGTCTGCCTTAAGCTTCTTAAGGTGTGCGAGTACTCGTGCCTTCTTTATCGGCCCGTTCAGCCCTCTCACATTCCACGTGATCAACCGGGTTGGGGGGCTTTTTACCCCCCCCCCCCTTGTCGATTAGCCATCCCCTTTTTCCAGCTCCTCACCAGGTTCCCACGCAGCTGTGTCCCCCCAGGCGGCGCCCCCCCCCCGCCCACCCCACCCCATTCCGGCTCCCCCCTCTCCCCAGCAGCAGCAACCCAGTAACTCCCCCCTCCCCGCTAGATCCCCCACTAGCGTAGTTACACCCCCCATGTTGCTCCCAGAAGTCAGCAAACTCTGGCCGACCTCGGCTTCCCCCCCGTGACCTCGGCTCACACTGTGCGACGCCCCCTCCTTCCTGCTTCCCTATTCCCGCCATGATTATCATAGCGTGGGAACAAAGCCCGCGCTTCTCCCTTGGCCCCGCCCCCAATGGCCAATGCCCCATCTCCTCCACCTCCCCTCCTCCCCCCATCACCACCTGTGGGAGAGAGAAAAGTTACCACATCGCAGGATTAGTACATAAAACTCCTCTTTCCCCCCTTTTTAACCCCCCTCTTTGCCCCCCACATTCGCCCCACCACTTTGTTTCAAACGTTCTTTTTAAGTAACCCGCTTATTCCAGTTTTTCTTCCACAATAAAAGTCCACGCTTCATCCGCCGTCTCAAAGTAGTGGTGCCTCCCTCGATATGTGACCCACAGTCTTGCCGGTTGTAGCATTCCAAATTTTATCTTCTTTTTGTGAAGTACCGCCGTGGCCCGATTAAAGCTCGCCCTCCTTCTCGCCACCTCCGCACTCCAGTCTTGGTATACGCGGATCACCGCGTTCTCCCATTTACTGCTCCGAGTTTTCTTTGCCCATCTAAGGACCATCTCTTTGTCCTTAAAACGGAGGAATCTCACCACTATGGCTCTGGGAATTTCTCCTGCTCTCGATCCTCGCGCCATCACTCGGTATGCTCCCTCCACCTCCAACGGACCCACCGGGGCCTCCGCTCCCATTAACGAGTGCAGCATCGTGCTCACATATGCCCCGACGTCTGCTCCTTCTACACCTTCAGGAAGACCAAGAATCCTTAAATTATTCCTCCTCGCGTTATTCTCCAGCACCTCCAATCTTTCCACACATCGTTTATGGTGTGCCTCGTGCATCTCCGTCTTCACCACCAGGCCCTGTATATCGTCCTCGTTCTCGGCAGCCTTTGCCTTCACGACCCGAAGCTCCCGCTCCTGGGTCTTTTGCTCATCCTTTAGCCCTTCGATCGCCTGTAATATCGGGGCCAACAACTCCTTCTTCATCTCCTTTTTAAGCTCTTCCACGCAGCGTTTCAAAAACTCATGTTGTTCAGGGCCCCATATTAAACTGCCACCTTCCGACGCCATCTTGGTTTTTGCTTGCCTTCCTTGCCGCTGCTCTAAAGGATCCACCGCAATCCGGCCACTTTCGTCTCCTTTTTCCATCCGTATCCAGGGGGGATTCCCTTCTGGTTTACCGCACAGTGCTTTTAGCCGTTAAAATTGCCGTTGGGGCTCCTATCAAGAGCCCAAAAGTCCGTTCCACTGGGAGCTGCCGAAACGTGCGACTTAGCTGGTCATCGCCGCACCCGGAAGTCCAGCCCTCAAGAGTATTGACAGTCAGAGAGATCTAGATGTACAGGTCCACAGGTCACTGAAAGGGGCAACACAGGTGGAGAAGGTAGTCAAGAAGGCATACGGCATGCTTGCCTTCACTGGCCGGGGCATTGAGTATAAGAATTGGCAAGTCACGTCCGTTGAGCTCACCCTAACATGACGGTGTACCTGAGCAAGAGACCCTAGCTGGTCAAGTGAAGACAAGCATCCAGCTGTTGCGGGGAAAATTTGCATACGTCCGTTGTGCTCACCCTAACTTGAAGGCGGTTTGTGGAGGAGCTGTTGTCAAGTGACACTTAAACACGAAACGCTTCTTCAGTGTTTCCCTCCCTACCCCCTCCTCTAACCCAAAAAGACCAACCGCTGTAAAGATCAAGAGGAAGGCTCGAGGGCAGGTTGGAGGAGGAAGAAGTTGAACCGTGATGTCACAGCCTGCAGGTAAGGGATTGGCTGGTGACTGGTAAGTAGTTTCTCTTTTATTTTCCCTCAGGTGTTATCGTGCGGGGCGCAGAGGTTGCTGAGTGAGTGCTTGCTGAGAAGGGGAGTGAATAACAGGTAAGCTCTTTCTTCTTTTTATCTAGAGGGGATGGCAGGGAAGATAGACACATAGAACATACAGTGCAGGAGGAGGCCATTTGGCCCATCGAGTCTGCACCGACCCACTTAAGCCCTCACTTCCACCCTATCCCCATAACTCAATAACCCCATCTAACCTTTTTAGTCACTAAGGGCAATTTATCACGGCCAATCCAGCTAACCTGCACATCTTTGGACTGTGGGAGGAAACCGGAGCACCCGGAGGAAACCCACGCAGAGACGGGGAGAATGTGCAAACTCCGCACAGACAGTGACCCAGCGGGGAATCGAACCTGGGACCCTGGCGCTGTGAAGCCACAGTGCTAGCCACGTGTGCTACCGTGCTGCTCATAATAGTGCAATGTTCCTCCTGCAGAATGTTTGAGGTGAGGGACGCCGTCAGTGTCCCTGCTGATTTCATCTGTGGGAAGTGCACCCACATCCAGCTCCTCAGAAACCGTGTTAGGGAACTGGAACTGGAGCTGGATGGACTTCGGATCATTCGGGAGGCAGAGGTGGTGATAGATAGAAGCTTCGGGGATGTAGTGACTCCAAAGAATAAAGATAGATGGGTGACGGTGAGAGGGGCTGGGAGGAAGCAGTCAGTACAGTGATCCCCTGTGGTCGTTCCCCTTAGTAACAAGTATTCCGCTTTGGATACTGTTGGGGGGGGGGGCGACTTACCAGGGGTAAGCCATGGGGTACAGGTCTCTGGCAGAGTCTGTCCCTGTTGCTCAGAAGGGAAGGGGGGCGAGAGGATTAGAGCATTAGTCATTGGAGACTCCATAGTTAGGGGGATAGATAGGAGATTCTGTGGGAACGAGAGAGACTCGTGGTTGGTGTGTTGCCTCTCAGGTGCCAGGGTCTGTTATGTCTCGGACCGTGTTTTCGGGATCCTTAAGGGGGAGGGGGAGCAGCCCCAAGTCGTGGTCCACATAGGTACCAATGACATAGGTAGGAAAAGGGATAGGGATGGAAGGCAGGAATTCAGGGAGCTAGGGTGGAAATTTAGATCTAGGACAAACAGAGTTATTATCTCTGGGTTGTTACCCGTGCCACGTGATAGCGAGACGAGGAATAGGGAGAGAGAGAGAGAGGAGTTGAACACGTGGCTACAGGGATGGTGCAGGATGGAGGGTTTCAGATTTCTGGATAATTGGGGCTCATTCTGGGGTCAGTGGGACCTCTACAAACGGGATGGTCTGCACCTGGACCAGAGGGGTACCAATATCCTGGGGGGGGAAATTTGTTAATGCTCTTCGGGAGGGGTTAAACTAGTTCAGCAGGGGCTTGGGAACCTGAATTGTAGCTCCAGTATACAGGAGGTTGAGAGTAGTGAGGTAATGAGTATGGTTTCAAAGTTGCAGGAGTGTACCGGCAGGCAGGAAGGTGGTTTAAAGTGTGTCTTCTTCAATGCCAGGAGCATCCGGACTAATGTGAGCGAACTTGCAGCATGGGTTGGTACCTGGGACTTCGATGTTGTGGCCATTTCGGAGACATGGATAGAGCAGGGACAGGAATGGTTGTTGCAGGTGTCGGAGTTTAGATATTTCAGTAAGCTCAGGGAAGGTGGTAAAAGAGGGGGAGGGGTGACATTGTTAGTCAAGGACAGTATTACAGTGGCAGAAAGGACATTTGATGAGGACTCGTCTACTGAGGTAGTATGGGTAGAGGTTAGAAACAGGAAAGGAGAGGCCACCCTGTTAGGGGTTTTCTATAGGCCTCCGTAAATTTCCAGAGATGTAGAGGAAAGGATTGCAAAGATGATTCTGGATAGGAGCGAAAGCAACATGGTAGTTGTTATGGGGGAGTTTAACTTTCCAAATATTGACTGGAAACGCTATAGTTCGAGAACTTTAGATGGGTCAGTTTTTGTCCAATGTGTGCAGGAGGGTTTCCTGACACAGTATGTAGATAGGCCAACGAGAGGCGAGGCCATATTGGATTTGGTACTGGGTAATGAACCAGTACAGGTGTTAGATTTGGAGGTAGGTGAGCACTTTGGTGATAGTGACCACAATTCGATTACGGTTACTTTAGTGATGGAAAGGGATAGGTATATACCGCAGGGCAAGAGTTATATCTGGGGAAAAGGCAATTATGATGCGATGAGGTAAGACTTAGGAAATGAAAATCGCTTGTCACAAGTAGGCTTCAAATGAAGTTACTGTGAAAAGCCCCTAGTCGCCACATTCCGGCGCCTGTTCGGGAAGGCTGTTATGGGAATTGAACCGTGCTGCTGGCCTGCCTTGGTCTGCTTTCAAAGCCAGCGATTTAGCCCTGTGCTAAACAGCCCCGGGCATCCCGGATGCATCGGATGGAGAGGAAAACTGCAGGGGATGGGCACAATGGAAATGTGGAGCTTGTTCAAGGAACAGCTACTGCGTGTCCTTGATAAGTATGTACCTGTCAGGCAGGGAGGAAGTGGTCGAGCAAGGGAACCGTGGTTTACTAAAGCAGTCAAAACACTTGTCAAGAGGAAGGAGGCTTATGTAAAGATGAGACATGAAGGTTCAGTTAGGGCGCTCGAGAGTTACAAGTTAGCTAGGAAGGACCTAAAGAGAGAGCTAAGACGATCTAGGAGGGGACATGAGAAGTCTTTGGCAGGTAGGATCAAGGATAACCCTAAAGCTTTCTATAGTTATGTCAGGAATAAACAAATGACTAGGGTAAGAGTAGGGCCAGTCAAGGTCAGTAGTGGGAAGTTGTGCTTGGAGTCCGAGGAGATAGGAGAGGTGCTAAATGAATATTTTTCGTCAGTAACACAGGAAAAAGACAATTTTGTCGAGGAGAATACTGAGATTCAGGCTACTAGATTAGAAGGGCTTCAGGTTCATAAGGAGGAGGTGTTAACAATTCTGGAAAGTGTGAAAATAGATAAGTCCCCTGGGATGAATGGGATTTATCCTAGGATTCTCTGGGAAGCTAGGAAGGAGATTGCTGAGCCATTGGCTTTGATCTTTAAGTCATCTTTGTCAACAGGAATAGTCCCTGAAAGTTGCCAACCAGGTTGAGAGGGTTGTTAAGAAGGGCACACATAGGAGCAATCAGGAATGTGCAGGGCACACAGGAACAATCAGACATGTGCAGGAAACAGGATTGCACAAGTGTGTCCTTTTGAGCTTTGGGCACGTGCAGCAACATTAAAGAGATCACAAAATATAACAAGCAGCTAAGGGAAATTAGAAGACACATTGATGTGAGCCCCCAGATATTTTGGTTTGTGCACACCCGTTGAAATTTTACCATTTAATTTATATTGTCCCTTCTCATTCTCTCTCAAAATACACCGCACCGTACATTTCTGCATTAAATTGCACCCGTGACATTTCACAAGCCTGTGTCTTTGTCCCCCCTGAAAAATATTGCTACCCTCAATTTACACAATTCCAAGTTTTGTCTCACCTGCAAACATTGAAAATTATGCTCTGCATATCTAAGTCCTGATCATTAATATATAGACATTTGAACCAATTTATGCAGGCTGACATTCATTAGCCCCTGATTTTCCGTACGAGAGTGAATTTGGTCTGCATGGCCTCCAACACCACTTCCATACCCAAGGAAGATTGTGGCTGCAGCTTCTGTTATTTCGGTTTTAAAACTTTTTTATTTTAATTTTTATAAAAAGAGTACCCAATTTCCAATTCTTTTTTTCCAATTAAGGGGCAATTTGGCGTGGCCAATCCACCTACTCTGTACATCCCTTTGGATTGTGGGGGTGAGACTCACACAGACACGGGGAGAATGTGCAAACTCCACACAGACAGTGACCCGGGGTTGGAATCGAACCCAGACCATCGCCGCCGAGACAGCAGTGCCTTATCTCCCTCATTAACTGAGGATGTACCCCACTTGGTGCAGAGCTTTACATTGCCAATCTTTTAAGCACCACATTTTTGAATGGCTGCTCAGTAAGGAGTTAACAGCAGCTTGACAGATGGAGGGAGTCACCACTTACATGTACAAATCCAGTGTACTTTTTGTCTATTTCCACCAGCTGTTGATCTGATTTGTTGCG
This sequence comes from Scyliorhinus torazame, assembly GCF_047496885.1. NCBI lineage: Eukaryota > Metazoa > Chordata > Chondrichthyes > Carcharhiniformes > Scyliorhinidae > Scyliorhinus > Scyliorhinus torazame. The sequence goes on along the minus strand of NC_092715.1, from coordinate 2,662,398 downwards.
CATTGTAGATTCTGGGTCTGTTCCGATTGCAATCAGATATGGCACACACTGTAAAGGAAACAAACATAGGACATGAGAAGGAAGTAATCATATATCATACAAATACTGGGCAGTCTTCATGTTACTAAAAGTGAAGACCTTTCACAGAATCTTTCAGTGATCTTTGGTTGATCGAGTCTGCACCAAAATGTGAAAAACACCTGCCTACCTAACCCTATTTGCCGCACTTGGTCCATAGCCTCGAATGTTCAGACGTGCCAAGTGTTCACCCAGGTACTTTTTAAAAGGATGTGAGGCAACCCGCCTCTACCACCCTCCCAGGCCGTGCGTTCCAGACCCTCATCGCCCTCTGGGTAAAAAGGTTTTTCCTCAACCGCCCCCCCCCCCCCCCCCTCGCCTTGAACTCCTGTCCCTTTAGTCCACCAGTATCTTCACCTTTGGTCCATTAGTATCCATACACTATTTGAACAATTACTGAAAGTTTAAGGGGCACCACGGTGGGGCAGTGGTTATCACTGCTGCCTACGGCGCTGAGGACGTGGGTGGAATTTGCACCCCCATCGCCCCCCCCCCCCCCCCCCCCCCACTGGTGTCTGCATGAGCTTCACCCCCATAACCCAAAGATGTGCAAGTTAAGTGGATTGACCACCGTGAATTGCCCCTTAAAAAATAATTAGGTACTCTAAATTTATTTTTAAAAATGACTGAAAGGTTTGACAACGAGCCCTATCAACAGCACTGCTGTAAGAAATCAGCGATGGAACCCTCAGCACCTGCCACAATCGGAGAAGATCCAACAACCCCGATGAAACAAATCATCATCCAGGTCCCAGTAGTTTGTTTAATCAGCATCCTTGGCCACTGGACTCAAATGATCATCCCAGTGTAGCTCTGTGTCTATAATTTAAAGACTGCACTGCAGCCACTCGTCAACATTATTTTAATAGCAATCCCCTTTCCTGCCACCTCTACCAAAAACAAGCAGCAATGTTAGGTGTCTACAGTAATTTGCGCCTCGACATACTGAATTGGATACGTGTCGCTGCCATTCCACCATCTTTGTTTGGCCGCTGTTTTGGAATCCGCTATGTAGCACCATTGTTAAAAAACCATTGACACAAAGGTGGCAGTAGCTGAATAAGGTCAACCACCTTCTCAGGGCAGAGAAGTCACAGCAAACAGCAAAAACAATCAGCCCAAAAATAGTTCCCGTACCAGCCTCCCCGAAAAGGCGCCGGAATGTGGCGACTAGGAGCTTTTCACAGTAACTTCATTTGAAGCCTACTTGTGACAATAAGCGATTTTCATTTTTTCATTTCAGTTGTGAAATAGAATGTACTGGGTTGTTTGTAATGATTGAAACATTTAAAAACGCTCTAAACAATTTTGATACATCACTGCATTTTGCTTCACCATTTAATCACTGAAGCCAACATGCAAACGCTTACTTGGACAGGGTGGACCAGGCCCTGGTTTAGCGTCAGAGCGATGACATTAAGTGCAAAGTGGCGCACAGGAGAGTGCGTGTGGAAAAATGCTTCGAGAACCTGTTTGAGGTAGAGCTGCATGATGGAACTGCTCATCCCTGAGGAAATATCGCCCATCTCCTTGAGATCTTCCTGTTTTGCCACTTTCTTCCCTGTTAGAAACAAATAATTCATTGTACATAATATTTGTTATACTCCTCCTTCACACCAAGATAGAATCATATTGGCCGTGATCATATTTCCTCAATTCTAATAAAGAAATCAATGCATTCATTAAGAAAAGGTGGTTGTATTCCACATCAGTAAGACACCAGGTTAATATCGGTTTGAAATTTGCCAGTTTGGAGGTCAGTTGTCTCACAACTATAGTAAGCAAAACATCAACCTTGTTTAAATTAATAAATGTGAGGTGATGCACTTTGGTAGAGGAATATGGAGATCATCTAACCCCCGAAAGATTAGAGCGGTGGTGGGGGGTGGGGAGAGAAGCAATCTGGGAGGTGGGGTACAAGGTACAAATCATTAAAAGTAGCAACGCCACAACTCTTCAGAACTCCATGACACTTCAGAAGAGTCAAATCTGACTTGAAACAAAAACACTATTCCTCTCCACACAGGTACTGCCAGGTCTGCTGAATATGGGCAGCACCTGGTTTATATTTCGGGTTTTTAACGTCCACAGTCTTTTGCTTTTATATCATGACACCGATATGGAGTGGTTATTGAACAGGATGGTGCTCCTTTCGCTCTGAAACATATAATGAGGGGAGAACATACAAGATGCAATGTATTACCATGGAATAGTTGAAGCGACGAGCAACGATGCATTTATGGGGAAGCTCGGTAATATGAGGGAGAAATAAACAGAAAGCGACAGTACAGGACGCCATTCCGCACATCATGCGGTGCTGGCTCCTTGGTAGGGTTGTCAAATTATTCATACGCCTTTGCTCTCTCCTCATAGCAATGCATATTTTCCCTCCAGTATATATGCAATTCTCGTTTAAATGTTGCTCCTCCAGATGCTTCCACCACTCTTCCAGGTAGGGCATTCCAGGTCACAACAACTCAGTGGCTCCAAAGACTTACGCCCCTCTGATTCTTTCTCCAATCACCGTAAAGCTGTGTTCTCTGTTCATCCTTGATACTAATCAATAAAATCTCTTTTTATTTAAAGTTTGTCCAAGGGACGCGAGAGGTACTGGTTACACCAATATCCTCAACTGTCCATAAGAAAACCCCACTGATGACACCAAACAAGACGACATCAGCAATGTTACCGAGAGGCCAGAGTGCATGACAAGGCAGCAGCAAACTTAGGACTGAGTTTAAGAGGAATTTCTTCACCCAAAGGGTTGTGAATCGATGGAATTCCCTGCCCAGTGAAGCAGTAGAGGCTCCTTCATTAAATGTTTTCAAGGTAAAGATGGTTTTTGAAGAATAAAGGAATAAAGGGTTATGGTGTTTGGCCGGCAAAGTGGACACAAAAGATCAGCCATTTTCTCATTGAATGGCGGAGCAGGCTCGAAGGGCCAGATGGCCTACTCCTGCTCCTAGTTCTTATGTTCTTATATGTTCTAAAAGCATTGCGTAAAGACACAAAAGGAGCTGGTGACGCAGAAGCTGGTGACACAGGCATGGCCAACAAGGATACCAGTCTTCAGGATGCACAGCGTCAAAAGGCTAAGGCACAAAGACCAGTGTTCCAGAAGCGATGTTGGAAAGCTGACAAGAGCCCAGGAGATCAGCGGGTTGATCCTGTCATAGATGCACATGACGTGGGACACTCGCCAGTTGGTAGTAAGGCGTACAACAGGACAGTCGCATTTAGGGTAGTTCCAGTAGAGTTCATAGAACTCAAATAGTAACCAAGTCAGTATAGCATTCGGTGTGTTATCTTTCCACGTGTTCATTAATAAATTATCATTCTAGCCAAGTCATCAGATGATCTGTGTGCATCATTACAACAGCAAGGTCACAGAACACAATGTGGTTCCTTAATGTCCTTTAGGGAAGGAAATCTATCATCTTTACCTGGTCTGGCCTACACGTGACTCCAGATCCACAGCAATGTGGTTCACTCTTAAATGCCCTCAGGGCTGGGTAACAAATGCTGGCCCAGCCAGCGCCACCCACACCCCATGAATGAATAAAAAAGAGACAAGGACAGCAGATACCTGGGCACACCCCCACCTGGAGTTTCCCCTCCAAGTCACTCACCACCCGGATTTGGAAGTCTCTCGCCATTCCTTCCCCGTCACTGGGACAACATCCTGGAACTCCCCCTCCCCAACAGCAGAGTGGATGTGCCTACACCTCATGGACTGTAGCGGTTCAAGAAGGCAGCTCACCACCACCACCTTCTGAAGGGGATCTACAGATGGGCAATAAATGCTGGCCTTGCCAGCGACATCCACATCCTGCAAATTAATTTTTAAAAAGCCCCGATATCCACAGTTAAACGGTTTGGCGAAACAGGTGCATCGCTCAACCAAACATCTTCAAGAAATGTGTACGGGATCGCACAAGCTACTATGCTGTATTCCTTAGTCTGTGAAATCTACAATGATAGGGCCTTCCCTCGTCAGCACAACAATTTCTTTCCAGGTGCACCAGGACCACGAATCCTCCTGCCAAGGATCTGTTGTAGCCCAAATTTGAAACCAACAGGAAGGAGGCCCTCCTGTAATGCAGATTGAAAAACAAAAGCACTGATTGAAATGCCCATAGACGTGGCCCTCTAACGCCAGGTCAAATGGTCAGGATTCAGACTGCATGTGGCCATGATAGGTTGGCAGTGGCACATAGTCCCACAACTATGTGGGATGGTGCAGGCGGGAGGGATTCAGATTTCTGGATAACTGGGGCTCTTTCTGGGGAAGGTGGGACCTCTACAGACAGGATGGTCTACATCTGAACCTGCGGGGCACAAATATCCTGGGGGGGAGATTTGTTAGTGCTCTTTGGGGGGGGTTTAAACTAATGCAGCAGGGGCATGGGAACCTGGATTGTAGTTTTAGGGTAAGGGAGAATGAGAGTATAGAGGTCAGGAGCTCAGATTTGACGTCACAGGAGGGGGCCAGTGTTCAGGTAGGTGGTTTGAAGTGTGTCTACTTCAATGCCAGGAGTATACGAAATAAGGTAGGGGAACTGGCAGCGTGGGTTGGTACCTGGGACTTCGATGTTGTGGTCATTTCGGAGACATGGATAGAGCAGGGACAGGAATGGATGTTGCAGGTTCCGGGGTTTAGGTGTTTTAGTAAGCTCAGAGAAGGAGGCAAAAGAGGGGGAGGTGTGGCGCTGCTAGTCAAGAGCAGTATTACGGTGGCGGAGAGGATGCTAGATGGGGACTCATCTTCCGAGGTAGTATGGGCTGAGGTTAGAAACAGGAAAGGAGAGGTCACACTGTTGGGAGTCTTCTATAGGCCTCCAAATAGTTCTAGGGATGTAGAGGAAAGGATGGCGAGGATGATCCTGGATAAGAGCGAAAGTAACAGGGTAGTTATTATGGGAGACTTTAACTTTCCAAATATTGACTGGAAAAGATATAGTTCGAGTACATTAGATGGGTCGTTTTTTGTACAGTGTGTGCAGGAGGGTTTCCTGACACAGTTTGTTGACAGGCCAACAAGAGGCGAGGCCACATTGGATTTGGTTTTGGGTAATGAACCAGGCCAGGTGTTGGATTTGGAGGTAGGTGAGCACTTTGGGGACAGTGACCACAATTCGGTGACGTTTACGTTAAGGATGGAAAGGGATAAGTATACACCACAGGGCAAGAGTTATAGCTGGGGGAAGGGCAATTATGATGCCATTAGACGTGACTTGGGGGGGGATAAGGTGGAGAAGTAGGCTGCAAGTGTTGGACACACTGGATAAGTGGAGCTTGTTCAAGGATCAGCTACTGCGTGTTCTTGATAAGTATGTACCAGTCAGGCAGGGAGGAAGGTGCCGAGCGAGGGAACCATGGTTTACCAAAGAAGTGGAATCTCTTGTTAAGAGGAAGAAGGAGGCCTATGTGAAGAGGAGGTGTGAAGTTTCAGTTGGGGCGCTGGATAGTTACAAGGTAGCGAGGAAGGATCTAAAGAGAGAGCTAAGACGAGCAAGGAGGGGACATGAGAAGTATTTGGCAGGAAGGATCAAGGAAAACCCAAAAGCTTTCTATAGGTATGTCAGGAATAAGCGAATGACTAGGGAAAGAGTAGGACCAGTCAAGGACAGGGATGGGAAGTTGTGTGGAGTCTGAAGAGATAGGCGAGATACTAAATGAATATTTTTCGTCAGTATTCACTCAGGAAAAAGATAATGTTGTGGAGGAGAATGCTGAGCTCCAGGTAAATAGATTAGATGGCATTGAGGTACGTAGGGAAGAGGTGTTGGCAATTCTGGACAGGCTGAAAATAGATAAGTCCCCGGGACCTGATGGGATTTATCCTAGGATTCTCTGGGAGGCCAGGGAAGAGATTGCTGGACCTTTGGCTTTGATTTTTATGTCATCATTGGCTACAGGAATAGTGCCAGAGGACTGGAGGATAGCAAATGTGGTCCCTTTGTTCAAAAAGGGGAGCAGCGACAACCCCGGCAACTATAGACCGGTGAGCCTCACGTCTGTAGTGGGTAAAGTCTTGGAGGGGATTATAAGAGACAAGATTTATAATCATCTAGATAGGAATAATATGATCAGGGATAGTCAGCATGGCTTTGTGAAGGGTAGGTCATGCCTCACAAACCTTATCGAGTTCTTTGAGAAGGTGACTGAACAGGTAGACGAGGGTAGAGCAGTTGATGTGGTGTATATGGATTTCAGCAAAGCATTTGATAAGGTTCCCCACGGTAGGCTATTGCAAAAAATACGGAGGCTGGGGATTGAGGGTGATTTAGAGATGTGGATCAGAAATTGGCTAGCTGAAAGAAGACAGAGGGTGGTGGTTGATGGAAAATGTTCAGAATGGAGTTCAGTTCCAAGTGGAGTACCACAAGGATCTGTTCTAGGGCCGTTGCTGTTTGTCATTTTTATCAATGACCTAGAGGAAGGCGCAGAAGGGTGGGTGAGTAAATTTGCAGACGATACTAAAGTCGGTGGTGTTGTCGACAGTGTGGAAGGATGTAGCAGGTTACAGAGGGATATAGATAAGCTGCAGAGCTGGGCTGAGAGGTGGCAAATGGAGTTTAATGTAGAGAAGTGTGAGGTGATTCACTTTGGAAGGTATAACAGGAATGCGGAATATTTGGCTAATGGTAAAGTTCTTGGAAGTGTGGATGAGCAGAGGGATCTAGGTGTCCATGTACATAGATCCCTGAAAGTTGCCACCCAGGTTGATAGGGTTGTGAAGAAGGCCTATGGAGTGTTGGCCTTTATTGGTAGAGGGATTGAGTTCCGGAGTCGGGAGGTCATGTTGCAGCTGTACAGAACTCTGGTACGGCCGCATTTGGAGTATTGCGTACAGTTCTGGTCACCGCATTATAGGAAGGACATGGAGGCTTTGGAGCGGGTGCAGAGGAGATTTACCAGGATGTTGCCTGGTATGGAGGGAAAATCTTATGAGGAAAAGCTGATGGACTTGAGGTTGTTTTCGTTAGAGAAGAAGGTTAAGAGGAGACTTAATAGAGGCATACAAAATGATCAGGGGGTTAGATAGGGTGGACAGTGAGAGCCTTCAAAGAGTAGTGAGGCCGTGGAATGCCCTACCTGCAACAGTAGTGAACTCGCCAACATTGAGGGCATTTAAAAGTTTATTGGATTAACATATGGATGATAATGGCATAGTGTAGGTTAGATGGCTTTTGTTTCGGTGCAACATCGTGGGCCGAAGGGCCTGTACTTCGCTGTATCGTTCTATGTTCTATAGAGAACCTAGTGGAGTGGTGCAACAGCAACAATCTATCCCTCCATGTCAGCAAAACTAAAGAGCTGGTCATTGACCTCATGAAGCAAAGTACTGTACACACCCCTGTCAGCATCAACAGGGCCGAAGTGGAGATGAAATGAAAATAGCTTATTGTCACAAGTAGGCTTTAAATGAAGTTACTGTGAAAATCCCCTAGTCACCACATTCCGGCGCCTGTTCGGGGAGGCTGTTACGGGAATTGAACCGTGCTGCTGGCCTGCCTTGGTCTGCTTTCAAAGCCAGCGATTTAGCCCAGTGTGCTAAACCAGCCCCTTTTGACAGCTTCAAATTCCTGGGTGTGCACATCACCAAAAATCTGTCCTGGTCCACCCACATCGACGCTACGACCAAGAAAGCACAACAGCACCTATACTTCCTCAGGAAACTAAGAAAATTTGGCATGTCCACATTGACTCTTGCCAATTTTTACAGGTGTACCATAGAAAGCATCCTATCGGGCTGCATCACAGCCTGGTGTGGCGACTGCTCTACCCAAGCCCGCAAGAAACGACAGTCGTGAGCACCGCCCAGTCCATCACACAAACCTGCCTCACATCCATTGACTCTCTCTACACCTCCCGCTGCCTGGGGAAAGCGGGCAGCATAATCAAAGACCTCTCCCCCACCCGGCTTACTCACTCTTCCAACTTCTTCCATCAGACAGGAGATACAAAAGTCTGAGAACACGCATTAACCGATTCAAAAACAGCTGCTTCCCCGATCAAACCAGTCTCCTAAATGACCCTCTAATGGACTGATCTGATCTCTTCACACATCTTCTCTACTGAGCAGCACTACACTCCGTGTGCTTCACCCGATGCCTGTGTCTATGTATTTACATTGTGTACTTTGTTTGCCCTATTATGTATTTTCATTTCATGTAGAGAATGATCTGTTTGAGCTGCACGCAGAATAATACTTTTCACTGTACCTCGGTACATGTAACAATAAACCAATCCAAATCCAGATAGATCACGTCCACTGGTTTTCCTTTGTTTAACTTCCTTGGTACCTCCTCAAAGAACTCGAACAGAATTGTCAGACACAACTTCCCCTTGACAAAGCCGTGCTGACTCAGTCCTATTTTATCATGTACTTCGAAGTACTCCACAATCTCATCTTTAATAATAGACTCTAAAATCTTACCAATGACCGAAGTCAGGCTAACTGGCCTATAATCTCCCATCTTCTGCCTCCCTCCCTTCTTAAACAGCAGTGTTACATTAGTCATTTTCCAGTCCTCTGGGACCCTTCCTGCCTCCATTGATTCCTGAAAGATCATCACCAATGCCTCCACAATTTCCTCAGCTATCTCTTTTAGAACCCTGGGGTGTAGTCCATCTGGTCCAGATGACTTATCCACCTTCAGACCTTTCAGTTTCCCCAGAACTTTAGTGATGGCCACTACACTCACCTCTGCCCCCTGACTCTCAAAGTCCTGGGATGCCACTGATGTCTTCCACTGTGAAGACTGATGCAAAGTACCTATTCAGTATCTCTGCCATTTCTTTGTTCCCTATTACTACATTTCCAGCCTCATTTCCCAATAGTCCAAGTCCATTCTTGCCTCTTTTATAGCCTCGTCATCACGTTCTCACCTGACCACTTGGTCTACACTTACCTGTTGAATGTGACACTCGGTGGTGTGAGATGTAATAGTGGGCACCATAGGAAACTATGTACAGACAATTGTGTGACACTCGATAGAACACAGCACGGTAGCACAGCGGGTAGCACTGTTGCTTCACCGCACCAGGGATCCAGGTTTGATTCCCGGCTTGGGTCACTGTCAGTGTGGAGTCTGCACGTTCTCCCCGTGTCTGCGTGGGTTTCCTCCGGGTGCTCCGGTTTCCTCCCACAAGTCCCGAAAGACGTGCTGTTAGGTAATTTGGACATTCTGAATTCTCCCTTTATGTACCCGAACAGGCGCCGGAATGTGGCGACTAGGGGCTTTTCACAGTAACTTCATTACAGTGTTAATGTAAGCCTACTTGTGACACTACTAATAAAGATTGTGTATGTGTGTGTATCTCTTTCTCTTGCCGCCACCCCCCCCCCCCCCCCCACACACACACCACACACCCCTCTCTGTGGAGTTAATAGCCAAGCTGTCATAAAGTCCTGGAACCAGAGTGCTCAGGCACTCTGAATGTGTAATTGTACCCATTGGTGGTGCTGTGGAATTTCTGCCACCAATGTCCTCACTGGTAGCAACACTGGACATTTCATCTGTGTTGGTCAGGTGCAGGAGTAGCTGCGTTGGCCTCTTTAGGAGTCTGCAAGTCTGCTGGGGTGGGCTGGTGCAATCGGCCAAGTGATTGAAGTGATCTGTTATCTGATGGTGCTGGTTCTGCTCCTTGCAGAAGGTGACGCCGATTGTGTACGTAGTGGACTCTGTCTGACGCTACCATGTAGCTGTTCAGTTATAGAACATAGAACAATACAGCGCAGTACAGGCCCTTCGGCCCACGACGTTGCACCGAAACAAAAGCCATCTAACCTACACTATACCATTATCATCCATATGTTTATCCAATAAACCTTTAGCCTCTATTTTATTACAGCAACAAACATGGCCCACATTTGACCAATTTGTGCATTTCCTAAAGTTGAAGGATAGTCTGACAACTTTGATTTCTTAGTGATATGGAATATAAAGCAACCAACCTGTAGGTCCGCAATTCTGCCAACTGGAACTCAAAAGGTCAATTCAACAATCTTGCGGTCTGAGAGCAGGTTTGTGTTGTATTTGGGTTACAGGATGCCTGCACTCCTGACGTTGGTGGAGTCACTGGTTGGCAAAGCAGTAAATATAATAAAGGAAGAACAGGTGCCCCTATAAAACGTCACAACCGACCTAACTTGGAAATAAACTTTTGTTCCTTCACCATCACTGCGCCCAAATCTTGGAAAACTCTCCCGAACAGCAATGCGGGTGTGTTTACGCCAGATCTGCTGTAGCAATTCAAGGCAGTGACTCAGCACCAGCTGAGTGGCCAACTAGGAATGGGAATAAACGCTGGCGTTGCCAGTGTGGCCCACATCTCAAATTAAATAGAAAAGCTGCAGTACTCACAATCTTTATCAGCTTGCTGCATCCGGCAGTCCTCCTCCTGCAGATACGTCTGAAGATTCTTCAGCACCTGGATTTTCAGTCCAATTGAGGCTTCTTTGTCTCGAAGAATATTGTTGTACAAATTCTTTACTTCTTGTTCAAACATCAGATCTGGATGCTGTATGAATACAAAACCTGCAAAACAGTCACAGTTGGCATTCAATTTTCTGACAGACTATTTAAATATTGGGACTCCTGCTGGTTTCCCTAACTTTACAACATAAGCTGTGGCCACAACAGAGTAATAAAACCCCAGTTGTGTGGAGAATTCCTCACGACAGACCGGAATGAAGTTGGTGTTAGTGTGCAACATAATCTGCATTCGCTCAGAGAAAGCCAGAATAGCACAGACAGAAACAGATCATAACAATCCAGGATACAACATCAAGCGTCACCGAGTATAAACAAAAAACAGAAAATGCTGCAACTAAAGAGGTTAAAATGACCATATCAGCTGTTAACACTATGATGCAACCCAGCCAATGTGCCCACACCAGCTTTTTTAAACAGAAAATAGGCTGCTTCCATAATGGTATGGGTGTGATGATTGAAAGGATTTGTATGAGCATGACATGATAGGAGTAGGTGGGGGAAAACCCCAGAGAGTAACTGGGAGCTCCAGCCCCCAAATATTTTACAATATGCTACATCATTCATAAAAAGGTACAAAAAAGCTACCAACAGAAATCGGAAACACACCCAGAAATGACTAGAATGGGTCAGTCAGTTTCTGTGGAGGGAACATACAACAACACCACCTTGGGCTTCAGCCCCCCTTCAGAAGCACAGAAAAAAATCACATCAGGAATCAGGAGAAACTTTTGTTTTTACCCGAGAGTGAGTAAAATGTGGAACTTGCTCCCACAAAGAATTGAGACGAATAGAATAGATGCATTCAAGGGGAAGCGAGGCAAAAAGGTGAAAGAGAAGGGAGCAGTACGTTCTTCGGGTTAGGCAAAGGAGGCTTATGTAGAGCATAAATGCCAGCTTTGACCAATGGAGTGAGTAGCCTGTTTCTGTGCTGTGAATTCTATGTAACCTGGTAGTGAACATGTCCACAAACATAAACTTTCTGCAGAACAAAAACACGGCTGGGCTGCAGGCCAACAATTATTCATTTCTGTGGACGTTGACGTGGAAGCCAGTCCATTTGAAGATCAGATTCTGCTCGATGGCCAGGCTATTAAAATATTAACCAGGATTATAACCATCAAGAAATAATTCATTCCATTCACTTTCCGATTTAAAAAATTGCATAGAGGTCATCAAGTAATCGTCTGATAATTTCTGAATATTGACAGTGGTACTGTCACTGGACTAGTTCCCCGGGGAAACGCTCCGGGGACCCGGGGTAACGCCCCGGGGACCCGGGGTAACGCTCCGGGGACAAATCCCACCACTGCAGATGGTGAAATTTAAACTCAATTAAAATCTGAAATTAAAAGTCTAATGATATGAAACCATTGCCGATTGTTGTAAAAACCCATCTGGTTCACTAATGTCCTTTAGGGAAGGAAATCTGCCGTCCTTACCCGGTCTGGCCTACTGGTGACTCCAGACCCACAACAATGCGGTTGACTGTAAAACGCCTTCTGAAATGGCCTAGCAAGCCACTCCGTTTAAGGGCAATTAGAGATGGGCACTAAAGGCTGCCACAGCCAGTGACATCCATGCTCCATGAAAATCACGGAGAAAACCCCTCAAGAATATTGAATCTTAATGAATCACGAGTTTGACCATTGACTGCCCTCCGATAGAAATAAGACTCAAAAATACTGCGAACCCACAACTAATCTTCAATTCACATTGCTTTTATAAACCTTCAGAGTAATCGTCTCCACATGAGACTTTTTCCCCGGGTGGAACAAACCATTACAAGGGGACATAAATTTAAGGTGAATGGTGGAAGATATAGGAGGGATATCAGAGATAGGTTCTTTACCCAGAGAGTAGTGGGGGCATGGAATGCACTGCCTGTGGAAGTAGTTGAGTCGGAAACATTAGGGACCTTCAAGCAGCTATTGGGTAGGTACATGGATGACGGTAAAATGATATAGTGTAGATTAATTTGTTCTTAAGGGCAGCACGGTAGCATTGTGGATAGCACAATTGCTTCACAGCTCCAGGGTCCCAGGTTCGATTCCGGCTTGGGTCACTGTCTGTGCGGAGTCTGCACATCATCCCCGTGTGTGCGTGGGTTTCCTCCGGATGCTCCGGTTTCCTCCCACAGTCCAAAGATGTGCAGGTTAGGTGGATTGGCCATGATAAATTGCCCTTAGTGTCCAAAATTGCCCTTAGTGTTGGGTGGAGGTGTTGAATTTGGATAGGGTGCTCTTTCCAAGAGCCGGTGCAGACTCAATGGGCCGAATGGCCTCCTTCTGCACTGTAAATTCAATGATAATCTATGATTAATCTAGGACAAAGGTTCAGCACAACATCGTGGGCCGAAGGGCCTGTTCTTAGAATCATAGAAGTTTACAGCATGGAAACAGGCCCTTTGGCCCAACCAGTCCATGCCGCCCAGTTTTTACCATTAAGCTAGTCCCAGTTGCCCGCACGTGGCCCATAACCCTCGATACCCATCTTACCCATGTAACTATCTAAATGCTTTTTAAAAGACACAACTGTACCCGCCTCTACTACTACCTCTGGCAGCACATTCCAGACACTCACTACCCTCTGAGTGAAGAAATTGCCCCTCTGGGCCCTTCTGAATCTCTCCCCTCTCACCTTAAACCTATGCCCTCTAGTTTTAGACTCCCCTACCTTTGGGAAAAGATGTTGACTATCTACCTTATCTATGCCCCTCATTATTTTATAGACCTCTATAAGATCACCCCTAAGCCTCCTACGCTCCAGGGAAAAAAGTCCAAGTCTATCCAGCCTCTCCTTATAACTCGAACCGTCAAGTCCCGGTAACATCCTAGTAAATCTTTTCTGCACTCTTTCTAGTTTAATAATATCCTTTCTATAATAGGGTGACCAGAACTGCACACAGTATTCCAAGTGTGGCCGTACCAATGTCTTGTACAACTTCAACAAGACGTCCCAACTCCTGTATTCAATGTTCTGACCAATGAAACCAAGCACGCCGAATGCCTTCTTCACCACCCTGTCCACCTGCGACTCCACCTTCAAGAAGCTATGAACCTGTACTCCTAGATCTCTTTGTTCTATAACTCTCCCCAACGCCATACCATTAATTGAGTAGGTCCTGGCCTGATTCGATCTGCCAAAATGCATCACCTCACATTTATCTAAATTAAACTCCATCTGCCATTCGTCGGCCCACTGGCCTAATTGATCAAGATCCCGTTGCAATCCTAGATAACCTTCTTCACTATCCACTGTGCCACCAATCTTGGTGTCATCTGCAAACTTACTAACCATGCCTCCTAAATTCTCATCCAAATCATTAATATAAATCACAAATAACAGTGGACCCAGCGCCGATCCCTGAGGCACACCACTGGTCACAGGCCTCCAGTTTGAAAAACAACCCTCTACAACCACCCTCTGCCTTCTGTCGTCCAGCCAATTTTGAATCCAATTGGCAACCTCACCCTGGATCCTGTGAGCTTTAACCCTCTGCAACAACCTACCATGCGGTACCTTGTCAAAGGCTTTGCTAAAGTCCATGTAGATAACGTCTACTGCACTGCCCTCATCTACCCTCTTGGTCACCCACTCAAAAAACTCAATCAAATTTGTGAGACATGATTTTCCACGCACAAAGCCATGCTGACTGCCCCGAATCAGTCCTTGCCTCTCTAAATGCTTGTAGATCCTGTCTCTCAGAATACCTTCTAGCAACTTACCTACTACAGACGTTAGGCTCACCGGTCTGTAGTTCCCAGGCTTTTCCCTGCTGCCCTTCTTAAACAAGGGCACAACATTCGCCACTCTCCAATCTTCAGGCACCTCACCTGTGGCTGCCGATGATTCAAATATCTCTGTTAGGGGACCCGCAATTTCCTCCCTAGCCTCCCACAACATCCTGGGATACATTTCATCAGGTCCCGGGGATTTATCTACCTTGATGCGCTTTAAGACTTCCAGCACCTCCTCCTCTGTAATATGCACACTTCTCAAGACATCACTATTTAGTTTCCTAACATCCATGCCTTTCTCCACCGTGAATACCGATGAGAAATATTCATTCAGGATCTCACCCAACTCTTGTGGTTCTGCACATAGATGTCCTTGTTGATCCTTAAGAGGCCCTGCTCTGTCCCTAGTTACTCTTTTTCCCTTTATGTATCTGTAGAAGCTCTTTGGATTCTCCTTTGCATTATTTGCCAAAGCAATTTCATGTCCCCTTTTTGCCCTCCTGATTTCCCTCTTAACTCTATTTCGACAATCTCTATTCTCTTCAAGGGATCCACTTGATCCCAGTTGTTTATGTACGTCATATGCCTCCTTCTTCTTTTTGACCAGAGTCTCAATATCTCGAGTCATCCAGGGTTCCCTACTTCTACCAGCCTTGCCCTTCACTCTAAAGGGAATGTGCTTACCCTGAACCCTGGTTAACACATTTTTAAAAGCCTCCCATTTACCAGCCATCCCTTTGCCTGCCAACAGTCTCCCCCAATCTACCTCTGAAAGTTCCTGTCTGATACCATCAAAATTGGCCTTGCCCCAATTAAGAATTTTAACTCTTGGGCCAGACCTATCATTCTCCATAGCTATCTTAAAACTAATGGAGTTATGGTCACTTGTCCCAAAGTGATCCCTCACTAACACTTGTCACTTGCCCTTCCTTATTTCCCAAGACGAGGTCAAGTTTTGCCCCCTCTCTAGTCGGTCCATCCACATACTGAATGAGAAATTCCACCTGAATACACTCAACAAATTTCCCTCCATCCAAGCCCCTAATGCTATGGCTGTCCCAGTCAATGTTGGGAAAGTTAAAGTCCCCTACTATTACCACCCTATCATTCTTGCAGCTATCTGTAATCTCCTTACATATTTGCTCCTCAATTTCCCGCTGACTATTTGGGGGCCTGTAGTACAGTCCTATCAAGGTGATCTCTCCCTTCTTATTTTTCAGTTCCACCCATATAGACTCAGTGGGCAAACCCTCGGATATATCCCCTCTAAGTACTGCCGTGATGTTCTCCCTAATCAAAAACGCCACTCCCCCTCCTCTCTTACCTCCTGTTCTATCCTTTCTATAGCATCTGTACCCCGGAACATTGAGCTGCCAGTCCTGCCCCTCCTTTAGCCATGTTTCAGTCATAGCTATAATATCCCAGTCCCATGTGCTCATCCATGCCCTGAGTTCATCCGCTTTGCCCGTCAGGCCCCTTGCATTGAAATAAAAGCAGTTTAATGTAGACTTTCCTTGCTCTCTGCCCTGCTTTCTCTGGTCATGCTTTACACACTCTCCCTTCCTGCCTTTTGTTTCCGTCCCCACCGACTTCCTACATCGGTTCCCACCCCCCTGCCACATTAGTTTAAACCCTCTGTGCTGTATTTTCTATGTTCTATGAGACAACAAGGTTCTGCATACATCACAATCCGTTAGTCGAAGGCAAATTGAACATTTTCCCCTTCAGACACACACTAGCCTTCACTGTATTCCTAGCATCAGTAAATCTCTGTAAATGAAGGAGTGGCATGACCCAGAAATCTGAATGAAGATGGTGGCCCAAAGCATCGACTTGTCTGTCCTGTCAACAGATTCTGTTGAGGCCGATTGCTGCTCCAAAACTGTGTTTTAATTTATTTTGAATTTAGTTTGATGTTTTATTAATTAGTATTGCAAAATTACTGTCACAAAGTTGCAGCACATCTTTCAATCACACCCAACCTATTATCAGTACAGCAACAGTTTACAGCACTTACCCAACCCTATGATTGCTTTGGTCTGAACTTCCTCATCTTCGTTCTTTGTGAAGTGGAGCAGAAGTTCGAGCACCTTCTCTTTAATAACCACCTAAATGTGAAGAGGACAGAAAAGCGAGCTCAGTAAATAACTAAAAAGCAAGAACAGAAATATAATTCATAGAAACATTGGAATGGAACCAACCATGAGCCCTTCCAGCCTGCTTTCAGAGAATGGTTACGATCAGAGGAGGAAGCCATTTGGCCCATCATCCAGTTGGGGATGAACCAGTCTTTTATAAAAGGTACAAAATAACTTATTTTCTTTTGCACTTGTGTCTCTATCTATTTGACCACTTTCTCAATCTGTTATGCCACCCTCAACGATAGACCCCCTTGTTACTCCACTCCTGTACCCTTTTCAGATTTCTACCCTCTTTGAATTTTCTCTACTCATCCTTCATCCAGCAGAGGGCAGTAGAGCAGAGCTGATGATTGGCTGTTGTGGGGGAAATTTCAATACGTCCGTGTGCTCACCCTAACTTGAAGGTGTACCTCAGCAAGAGACCCTAGCTGTTCAAGTGAAGAGAAGCATCCAGCAGAGCGCAGTGGAGCAGAGCTGCTGATTGGCTGTTGCGGTGGAAATTTGCATACGTCCGTGTGCTCACCCTAACTTGAAGGTGGTTTGTGGAGGAGCTGTTGTCAAGTGACACTTAAACCCGAAACATTTCTTAAGTGTTTCCCTCCCTACCCCCTCCTCTAACCAAAAAAATCCCAACCGCTGTAAAGATCAAGAGGAAGGCTCGAGGGCAAGTAGAAGTCAAAATAAGTTGAACCGTGACATCACAGCCTGCAGGTAAGGGACTGGCTGGTGACTGGTAAGTAGTTTTTCTTTTATTTTCCCTCAGCTGTTATCGTGCGGGGCGCAGAGGTTGCTGAGTGAGTGCTTACGGAGTAGGGGAGTGAATAACAGGTAAGCTCTTTCTTTTTCTTTTTTTATCTAGAGGGGATGGCAGGAAAGGTAGTGCAATATTCCTCCTGCAGAATGTTTGAGGTGAGGGACGCCGTCAGTGTCCCTGCTGATTTCATCTGTGGGAAGTGCACCCATCTCCAGCTCCTCAGAAACCGCGTTAGGGAACTGGAGCTGGAGCAGGATGAACTCCGGATCATTCGGGAGGCAGAGGTGGCCATAGACAGAAGCTTCAGGGATGTAGTTACTCCGAAGAATAAAGATAGACGGGTGACGGTGAGAGGGGCTGGGAGGAAGCAGTCAGTACAGGGATCCCCTGTGGTCATTCCCCTTAGTAATAAGTATACCGCTTTGGATACTGTTGGGGGGGGGGGGGGGACTTACCAGGGGTAAGCCATGGGGTACAGATTCTGGCACAGAGTCTGCCCCTGTTGCTCAGAAGGGAAGGGGGGGAAGAGGAGTAGAGCATTAGTCATTGGAGACTCCATAGTTAGGAGGATAGGAGATTTTTGTGGGAACGAGAGAGACTCGCGTTGGTGTGTTGCCTGCCAGGTGCCAGGGTGCGTGATGTCTCGGATCGTGTTTTCGGGATCCTTAAGGGGGAGTGGGAGCAGCCCCAAGTCGTGGTCCACATAGGTACCAACGACATAGGTAGGAAAAGGGATAGGGATGGAAGGCAGGAATTCAGGGAGCTAGGGTGGAAATGTAGATCTAGGACAAACAGAGTTATTATCTCTGGGTTGTTACCCGTGCCACGTGATAGCGAGACGAGGAATAGGGAGAGAGAGAGAGAGGAGTTGAACACGTGGCTACAGGGATGGTGCAGGATGGAGGGTTTCAGATTTCTGGATAATTGCGGCTCATTCTGGGGTCGGTGGGACCTCTACAAATGGGATGGTCTACACCTGGACCAGAGGGGTACCAATATCCTGGGGGGGAAATTTGCTAATGCTCTCCGGGAGGGTTTAAACTAGTTCAGCAGGGGCTTGGGAACCTGAATTGTAGCTCCAGTATACAGGAGGTTGAGAGTAGTGAGGTCATGAGTAAGGTTTCAAAGTTGCACGGGGCAGCACGGTAGCATTGTGGATAGCACAATTGCTTCACAGCTCCAGGGTCCTAGGTTCGATTCCGGCTTGGGTCACTGTCTGTCCGGAGTCTGCACATCCTCCCCGTGTTTGCGTGGGTTTCCTCCGGGTGCTCCGGTTTCCTCCCACAGTCCAAAGATGTGCAGGTTAGGTGGGTTGGCCATGATAAATTGCCCTTAGTGTCCAAAATTGCTCTTAGTGTTGGGTGGGGTTACTGGGTTAGGGGGATAGGGTGGAGGTGTTGACCTTGGGTAGGGTGCTCTTTCCAAGAGCCGGTGCAGACTCGATGGGCCAAATGGCCTCCTTCTGCACTGTAAATTCTATGATAATTATATCTATGATAATGCAGGAGTGTACCAGCAAGCAGGAAGGTGGTTTAAAGTACGTCTTCTTCAATGCCAGGAGCATCTGGAATAAGGTGGATGAACTTGCGGCATGAGTTGGTACCTGGGACTTCGATGTTGTGGCCATTTCGGAGACATGGATAGAGCAGGGACAGGAATGGTTGTCGCAGGTGCCGGAGTTTAGATATTTCAGTAAGCTCAGGAAAGGTGGTAAAAGAGGGGGAGGGGTGGCATTGTTAGTAAAGGACAGTATTACGGTGGCAGAAAGGACGTTTGATGAGGACTCGTCTACTGAGGTAGTATGGGCTGAGGTTAGAAACAGGAAAGGGAGAGGTCATCCTGTTAGGGGTTTTCAAAAGGCCTCTGAAAAGTTCCAGAGATGTAGAGGAAAGGATTGCAAAGATGATTCTGGATAGGAGCGAAAGCAACAAGGCAGTTGTTATGGGGGACTTTAACTTTCCAAATATTGACTGGAAACACTATAGTTCGAGTACTTTAGATGGGTCTGTTTTTGTCCAATGTGTGCAGGAGGGTTTCCTGACACAGTATGTAGATAGGCCAACGAGAGGCGAGGCCATATTGGATTTGGTACTGGGTAATGAACCAGGACAGGTGTTAGATTTGGAGGTAGGTGAGCACTTTGATGATAGTGACCACAATTCGATTAAGTTTACTTTAGTGATTGTGGTGGTATGTATTAGGGGTAATGTGGTACCTGTACCGAGAGGCTATTGGCTGTCAGGTCCCGGGTCCTGGTTGGATCTGCCGACTTCTGGCTCCGCCCTGAAGGCGGAGTATAAGAGCCCGAGCTTCTCTCCGCAGCCTTATTCTGTTGCTGAGCTGCAGGGGACAAGTCTCGCATAATAAAGCCTGGATCGACTTCATCGCTTCTCGTCTCGCGCAAGTCATTATGCGCTACAATTTATTAAGCGAGCTTAAAAGACTATGGAGCTTCGGATCGCCCCGGAGTGCCTGCGGGTCAGCCCCCACGCAGCGAACTCGGCGGCCGTATTCAAACACTGGCAAGCATGGTTTGAAGGCTACCTCCGAACGGCCCCCAGCCCGATCACAGAAGAGCAGAAAATGCAGGTCCTGCATTCGAGGGTAAGCCCGGAGATTTACTCGCTTATAGAAGATGCAGAGGATTTCCCGACTGCGCTCTCATTGCTGAAGGGCATCTATGTTCGGCCCGTAAACCAGGTCTACGCGCGCCACCAACTCGCGACGAGACCGCAAATTCCCGGAGAATCGCTCGAGTAATTCTACGGCGCGCTGCTAATTTTGGGACGAGGCTGCAACTGCCCGCCGGTGAACGCGATCGAACACACGGACCTGCTAATTCGTGATGCATTCGTGGCAGGTATGAACTCTCCCCAAATCCGTCAGAGACTTTTAGAAAGAGTCGTTGGATTCTCAGAGGCACGGGCCCTCGCAGCCTCCCTTGATGTGGCCTCCCAAAACGCCCGCGCCTACGGCCCCGACCGCGCGGCAGCCCCTTGGGCTCCGTGGACCCTCGTCGCGACCAACTCCCCGGCACCCCCCCCCCCCCCGCAAGCTTGCGCGGTTAAAGCGCCAGACCATCCCGGGGGGGTGGGGGGCACGCTGCTATTTTTGCGGACAAGTGAAACACCCCTGGCAGCGCTGCCCGGCCCGCGCAGCTACTTGCAAGAGCTGCGGCAAAAAGGGCCATTTCGCGGCAGTGTGCCGGTCCCGAAGGGTCGCCGCAATCCCCGGAGAAGAACGAGGACAACAGATTCCGAACACCCCCCAACCCCCCCAGCGCCCCGTGTGCGACCCACGGTCGCCGCCATTTTGGGTCCCGGGCACCACGAGGGTAGGATGGGCGCCGCCACCTTGTGACCCCCCAGCCACATGCGATTCATGGGGTCGGCCATTTTGTCCACCCCCCGACCACGTGCGACCCATGGGGGCGGCCATTTTGTCCACCCCCGGCCGCGTGCGATTCATGGACGCCACCATCTTGGTTGACAACAAAGGACCCCAGCATCGACGGCTCCACGGGGTCCGACGAAGACGCCGCAACACTACTACCACGACTGGCTTCGTTGACATTGGATCAATCGCGGCCCCGGACGCTCCAGACGACGACAACAAAGGTGCTGGTCAACGGATACGAGACGCCATGCCTGATCGACTCCGGGAGCACTGAAAGTTTTACTCACCCAGACACGGTAAGACACTGTTTTCTGACCATCCATCCAAGCACGCAAAAGATTTCCCTAGCTGCAGGATCCCACTCAGTGGAGATCAAAGTGTTCTGCATCTGCATCCTAACGGTGCAAGGGAGGGAGTTTAAGAACTACAGGCTCTACGTCCTGCCCCAACTCTGCGCGCCCACATTACTGGGATTAGACTTCCAATGTAACCTTCAGAGCCTAACATTCCAATTCGGCGGCCCAATACCCCCACTCACTATCTGCTGCCTCGCAACCCTCAAGGTTGAACCGCCGTCCTCGTTTGCAAACCTCATCCCGGATTGCAAACCCGTCGCCACTAGGAGCAGACGGTACAGCGCCCAGGACCGGACATTTATCCGGTCTGAAGTCCAGCGGTTGCTGAAGGAAAGCATAATCCAGGTCAGCAATAGTCCCTGGAGAGCCCACATGGTAGTCGTAAAGACCAGGGAGAAGCAAAGGATGGTCGTAGACTATAGTCAGACCATCAACAGGTACACACAGCTAGATGCGTACCCTCTCCCCCGCATATCCGACATGGTCAATCGGATTGCTCAGTATAAGGTCTTTTCCACCGTGGACCTCAAGTCCGCCTACCACCAGCTCCCCATCCGCCCAGGTGACCGCAAGTACACACCTTTGAGGCAGACGGGCGGCTATACCACTTCCTAAGGGTCCAATTTGGCGTCACGAACGGGGTCTCGGTCTTCCAGCGGGAGATGGACCGAATGGTTGACCAGTACGGGCTGCAGGCCACGTTCCCGTATCTCGACAAAGTAACCATCTGCGGCCACGATCAGCAGGACCACGACGCCAACCTCAAAGTTCCTCCAGACCGCTAACGCCCTGAACCTCACATATAACGAGGAGAAATGCGTTTTTAGCACAAACCGTTTGACCATCCTGGGATACGTAGTGTGCAATGGAGTAATAGGCCCCGACCCCGAATGCATGCGCCCCCTTATGGAATTTCCCCTCCCCCACTGCTCCAAAGCCCTGAAACGTTGCCTGGGCTTCTTTTCATATTACGCCCAGTGGGTCCCCCAGTACGCAGACAAGGCCCGCCCGCTAATACAGTCCACTACCTTCCCCCTGTCGACAGAGGCTCGCCAGGCCTTCAGCCGCATCAAAGCGGATATCGCAAAGGCCACGACGTGCGCCATCGACGAGTCCCTCCCCTTCCAGATCGAGAGCGACGCATCCGATGTAGCTCTGGCGGCTACCCTTAACCAAGTGGGCAGACCCGTGGCCTTTTTCTCCTGGTCCCTCCACGCCTCAGAAATCCGCCACTCCTCAGTGGAAAAGGAAGCTCAAGCCATAGTGGAAGCTGTGCGACATTGGAGGCATTACCTGGCCGGCAGGAGATTCACTCTCCTCACCGACCAACGGTCGGTAGCCTTTATGTTCGATAATGCACAGCGGGGCAAAATTAAGAATGACAAGATCTTAAGGTGGAGGATCGAGCTCTCCACCTTTAACTATGAGATTTTGTACCGTCCAGGAAAGCTGAACGAGCCGTCCGATGCCGTATCCCGCGGCACATGTGTCAACGCACAAATAGACCGCCTCCAAGCCCTCCACGAGGACCTCTGCCTCCTGGGGGTCACTCGATTCTACCATTTCGTAAAGTCCCGCAACCTCCCCAACTCTGTGGAGGAGGTCCGTACAGTCACCAGGAACTGCCACATCTGCGCAGAGTGCAAACCGCACTTTTTCAGGCTGGATAGAGCGCATCTGATCAAGGCTTCCCGCCCCTTTGAACGCCTCAGTTTGGATTTCAAAGGGCCCCTCCCCTCCACCGACCGCAACGCGTACTTCCTGAACGTGGTGGACGGGTACTCCCGTTTCCCCTTCGCCATCCTCTGCCCCGACATGACAGCGGCCACAGTCATTAAAGCTCTTGGCACCATATTCACACTGTTCGGTTTCCCCGCGTATATCCATACCGACAGGGGGTCCTCCTTCATGAGTGACGAGCTGCGCCAGTTCCTGCTCAGCAAGGGCATAGCCTCGAGCAGGACGACCAGCTACAACCCCCGGGGGAACGGGCAAGTAGAGAGGGAGAACGGCACGGTCTGGAAGACCGTCTTACTGGCCCTACGGTCCAGGGATCTCCCAGTTTCCCGGTGGCAGGAAGTCCTCCCGGATGCTCTCCACTCCATCCGGTCGCTGCTGTGTACCACCACGAACCAAATGCCTCATGAGCGCCTCCTTGTCTTCCCCAGGAAGTCCTCCTCCGGAACGTCGCTGCCGACCTGGCTGGCGGCCCCAGAACCCATCTTGCTCCGGAAACATGTGCGGGCGCACAAATCGGACCCGTTGGTCGAGAGGGTCCACCTTCTCCACGCGAACCCGCAGTACGCCTATGTGGCGTACCCCGACGGCCGACAGGACACGGTCTCCCTGCGGGACCTGGCGCCCGCCGGCAACACACACATACCCCCGACACCGATCACCCCCTCCCTGCCACCGGCGCACCCCGCGACCGCCCCCTTCCCGGGGGGATCGGTCCTACTCCCGTGCCCGTCCAGGAGTAAAACAGGAACAAACAGCGAAACGCTCCCGGAGGCGACAACGCCCGAGCAAGCACCTGCACCACTACCGGGGCTGAGGCGATCGACGAGAAAGACCAGACCGCCCGCTCGACTCGTGGAATCCGCATGACACCAAGAAAAGCAAGAATGTTGTTGTAACAAAATTTGTTTTGCTCGTATTGTAAATAGTTCTCACAAACTTGTACATAGCCCAGTGTAGGGCTAAAGCTGTATTAACAGTCCGAAATTTGTTTTAGGGCCAGCCTTGTAAACCCTTACCACCATGCGAACCACCACCCCGCCGGGTTCTTTTTTAACAAGGGGTGAATGTGGTGGTATGTATTAGGGGTAATGTGGTACCTGTGAAGCCGAGAGGCTATTGGCTGTCAGGCCCGAGTCCTGGTTGGATCTGCCGACTTCTGGCTCCGCCCTGAAGGCGGAGTATAAGAGCCCGAGCTTCACCCCGCAGCCTTATTCTGTTGCTGAGCTGCTGGGGACAAGTCTCGCTTAATAAAGCCTAGATCGACTTAGTCGCTTCTCGTCTCGCGTAAGTCATTGTGCGCTACAGTGATGGAAAGGGATAGGTATATACCGCAGGGCAAGAGTTATATTTGGGGGAAAGGCAATTATGATGCGATGAGGCAAGACTTAGGATGCATCGGATGGAGAGGAAAACTGGAAGGGATGGGCACAATGGAAATGTGGATCTTGTTCAAGGAGCAGCTACTGCGTGTCCTTGATAAGTATGTACCTGTCAGGCAGGGAGGAAGTGGTCGAGCAAGGGAACCGTGGTTTACTAAAGCAGTCGAAACACTTGTCAAGAGGAAGAAGGAGGCCTATGTAAAGATGAGATATGAAGGTTCAGTTAGGGCGCTCGAGAGTTACAAGTTAGCTAGGAAGGACCTAAAGAGAGAGCTAAGAAGAGCCAGGAGGGGACATGAGAAGTCTTTGGCAGGTAGGATCAAGGATAACCCTAAAGCTTTCTATAGATATGTCAGGAATAAAAGAATGACTAGGGTAAGAGTAGAGCCAGTCAAGGACAGTAGTGGGAAGTTGTGCTTGGAGTCCGAGGATATAGGAGAGGTGCTAAATGAATATTTTTAGTCAGTATTCACACAGGAAAAAGACAATGTTGTCAAGGAGAATACTGAGATTCAGGCTACTAGACTAGAAGGGCTTGAGGTTCATAAGGAGGAGGTGTTAGCAATTCTGGAAAGTGTGAAAATAGATAAGTCCTCTGGGCTGGATGAGATTTATCCTAGGATTCTCTGGGAAGCTAGGGAGGAGATTGCTGAGCCTTTGGCTTTGATCTTTAAGTCATCTTTGTCTACAGGAATAGTGGCAGAAGACTGGAGGATAGCAAATGTTGTCCCCTTGTTCAAGAAGGGAAGTAGAGCCAACCCCGGTAACTATAGACCAGTGAGCCTTACTTCGGTTGTGGGCAAAATCTTGGAAAGGTTTATAAGAGATAGGATGTATAATCATCTGGAAAGGAATAATTTGGTTAGAAATAGTCAACACGGTTTTGTGAAGGGTAGGTCGTGCCTCACAAACCTTATTGAGTTCTTTGAGAAGGTGACCAAACAGGTGGATGAGGGTAAAGCAGTTGATGTGGTGTATATGGATTTCAGTAAAGCGTTTGATAAGGTTCCCCATGGTAGGCTACTGCAGAAAATACGGAGGCATGGGATTCAGGGTGATTTAGCGGTTTGGATCAGAAATTGGCTAGCTGGACGAAGACAAAGGTTGATGGGAAATGTTCAGACTGGAGTCCAGTTACTAGTGGTGTACCACAAGGATCTGTTTTGGGGCCACTGCTGTTTGTCATTTTTATAAATGACCTGGAGGAGGGCGTAGAAGGATGGGTGAGTACCTTTGCAGATGACACTAAAGTCGGTGGAGTTGTGGACAGTGTGGAAGGATGTTACAAGTTACAGAGGGACATAGATAAGCTGCAGCGCTGGGCTGAGAGGTGGCAAATGGAGTTTAATGCAGAAAAGTGTGAGGTGATTCATTTTGGAAGGAATAACAGGAAGAGTGCGCACTGGGCTAATGGTAAGATTCTTGGCAGTGTGGATGAGCAGAGAGATCTCAGTATCCATGTACATAGATCCCTGAAAGTTGCCACCCAGGTTGAGAGGGTTGTTAAGAAGGCATACGGTGTGTTAGCTTTTATTGGTAGAGGGATTGAGTTTCGGAGCCATGGGGTCATGTTGCAGCTGCACAAGACTCTGGTGCGGCCGCATTTGGAGTATTGCGTGCAATTCTGGTCGCCGCATTATAGGAAGGATGTGGAAGCATTGGAAAGGGTGCAGAGGAGATTTACCAGAATGTTGCCTGGTATGGAGGGAAGATCTTATGAGGATAGGCTGAGGGACTTGAGGCTGTTTTCGTTAGAGAGAAGGTTAAGAGGTGACTTAATTGAGGCATACAAGATGATCAGAGGATTGGATAGAGTGGACAGTGAGAGCCTTTTGCCTCGGATGGTGATGTCCAGCACAAGGGGACATAGCTTTAAATTGAGGGGAGATAGATATGACAGATGTCAGAGGTATGTTCTTTACTCAGAGTAGTAAGGGCGTGGAATGCCCTGCCTGCAACAGTAATGGACTCGCCAATACTAAGGGCATTCAAATGGTCATTGGATAGACATATGGACGATAAGGGAATAGTGTAGATGGGCTTTAGAGTGGTTTCACAGGTCGGCGCAACATCGAGGGCCGAAGGGCCTGTACTGCGCTGTAATGTTCTCACAAGAGCTTACATATCTCTGCATTGAACTTCCTCTCTCACACGTCTGCCCATTATGTCGTCCTGAAGTACATCACTATCATCTTCACAGTTCACAAAAGCTTCAGATTTAGTCTCAGAGGGTAGTGGGTGCCTGGAACTCGCTGCCGGAGGAGGTGGTGGAAGCAGGGACGATAGTGATGTTTAAGGGGCATCTTGACAAATACATGAATCGGATGGGAATAGAGGGATACGGACCCAGGAAGTGTAGAACATTGTAGTTTAGTCGGGCAGCATGGTTGGCACGGGCTTGGAGTGCCGAAGGGCCTGTTCCTGTGCTGTACTTTTCTTTGTTCTTGGCAAATCCAACATATCAAGGAAAGCTGTTAATGCTGGCGCCTGGCGGACACAGCCGCCTACCCCTGGGGGACCCAGCCCCCTACCCCTGGAGGACCCAGCCGCCTACCCCTGGCGGACCCAGCCGCCTACCCCGGGGGACCCAGCCGCCTACCCCTGGCGGACCCAGCCGCCTACCCCTGGCGGACCCAGCCGCCTACCCCTGGGGAACCCAGCCGAATACCCCTGGGGAATCCAGCCGCCTACCCCTGGCGGACCCAGCCGCCTACCCCTGGCGGACCCAGCCGCCTACCCCTGGCGGACCCAGCCGCCTACCCCTGGCGGACCCAGCCGCCTACCCCTGGCGGACCCAGCCGCCTACCCCTGGCGGACCCAGCCGCCTACCCCTGGCGGACCCAGCCGCCTACCCCTGGCGGACCCAGCCGCCTACCCCTGGCGGACCCAGCCGCCTACCCCTGGCGGACCCAGCCGCCTACCCCTGGCGGACCCAGCCGCCTACCCCTGGCGGACCCAGCCGCCTACCCCTGGCGGACCCAGCCGCCTACCCCTGGCGGACCCAGCCGCCTACCCCTGGCGGACCCAGCCGCCTACCCCTGGCGGACCCAGCCGCCTACCCCTGGCGGACCCAGCCGCCTACCCCTGGCGGACCCAGCCGCCTACCCCTGGCGGACCCAGCCGCCTACCCCTGGCGGACCCAGCCGCCTACCCCTGGGGAACCCAGCCACATACCCATGGGGGACCCAGCCGCCTACTCCTGGCGGACCCAGCCGCCTAACCCTGGGGAAACCAGCTGCATACCCCTGAGGGGGCCCAGCCGCATACCCCTGAGGGGGCCCAGCCGCATACCCCTGAGGGGGCCCAGCCGCAGACCCCTGAGGGGGCCCAGCCGCAGACCCCTGAGGGGGCCCAGCCGCAGACCCCTGAGGGGGCCCAGCCGCAGACCCCTGAGGGGGCCCAGCCGCAGACCCCTGAGGGGGCCCAGCCGCAGACCCCTGGGGAACCCAGCCGCCTACCCCTGGCGGACCCAGCCACATACCCCTGGCGGACCCAGCCACATACCCCTGGCGGACCCAGCCACATACCCCTGGCGGACCCAGCCACATACCCCTGGCGGACCCAGCCGCCTACCCCTGGCGGACCCAGCCGCCTACCCCTGGGGAAACCAGCTGCATACCCCTGGCGGACCCAGCTGAATACCCCTGGGGAACCCAGCCGCATACCCATGGGGGACCCAGCCGCCT
This sequence comes from Scyliorhinus torazame, assembly GCF_047496885.1. Lineage (NCBI taxonomy): Eukaryota > Metazoa > Chordata > Chondrichthyes > Carcharhiniformes > Scyliorhinidae > Scyliorhinus > Scyliorhinus torazame. Next base: position 2,634,626 of record NC_092715.1, on the reverse strand, counting down.
ACCCCTGGGGAACCCAGCCGCCTACCCCTGGGGAACCCAGCCGCCTACCCCTGGGGAACCCAGCCGCCTACCCCTGGGGAACCCAGCCGCCTACCCCTGGGGAACCCAGCCGCCTACCCCTGGGGAACCCAGCCGCCTACCCCTGGGGGAACCAGCCGCCTACCCCTGGGGGAACCAGCCGCATACCCCTGGGGAACCCAGCCACATACCCCTGGCGGGCCCAGCCGCCTACCCCTGAGGGGGCCCAGCCGCATACCCCTGAGGGGGCCCAGCTGCATACCCCTGAGGGGGCCCAGCCGCAGACCCCTGGGGAACCCAGCCGCCTACCCCTGGGGAACCCAGCCGCCTACCCCTGGCGGACCCAGCCGCCTACCCCTGGCGGACCCAGCCGCATACCCCTGGAGCACGGTAGCATTGTGGATAGCATAATTGCTTCACAGCTCCAAGGTCCCAGGTTCGATTTCAGCTTGGGTCACTGTCTGTGTGGAGTCTGCACATCCTCCCAGTGTGTGCGTGGGTTTCCTCCGGGTGCTCCGGTTTCCTCCCACAGTCCAAAGATGTGCAAGTTAGGTGGATTGGCCATGATAAATTGCCCTTAGTGTCCAAAATTGCCCTTAGTGTTGGGCGAGGTTACTGGGTTATGGGGATAGAATGGAGTTGTTGACCTTGGGTAGGGTGCTCTTTTCAAGAGCCGGTGCAGACTCGATGGGCCGAATGGCCTCCTTCTGCACTGTAAATTCTATGATAATCTATGACCCAGCCGTCTATACCTGGGGAACCCAGCAATACCCCTGGGGGGGCCCAGCCGCAGACCCCGGGGGGGGGGCCCAGCCGCAGACCCCTGGAGGACCCAGCCGCCTACCCCTGGGGGGCCCAGCCGCCTACCCCTGGCGGACCCAGCCGCCTACCCCCTGGCGGACCCAGCCGCCTACCCGTGTTTGAAAAGCAACCATTCACCACCACACTCCGTTTCCTTTCACTCAGCAAATTATGCCTCCATGCTTCTGCTTTCCCTTTTATTCCATAGGCAACGCTGGTAAAAGAGTTCGCCCCTTGGCTCACTGTGAGGTCCACAGTGTCAGGGCCATGCTGGGAAATTCTCTCCCATGTGAATCCAGGCCCGGAGGATCGGAGATTCACACAGTCTTGAAGAATCCGGTGCCCGGTCCATTAATATGATATAAGTGGGTCAAATTGGCCCATTTGCATCTTCCCGCAGGCACGGGGCACGATGGAGCATCAGGCATCAATCCTGTTTTTTGGCAGATGCTGGATTCTCCACCGCATCAGGAACTCTGCTACCGGAGGCGGAGATTCCCATATCCTCCAATATCCTTGTATATGGGAATGGCGCCAGAGGATTGGACAACTGCAGATTTAACAGCTTTGTTCCAAAAATGATGTACGGTTAAAGGTGGGGGTGTAGCATTATTGGTTGAGGAGGGATGATATGCAAAATGAAACATCAAATGTTGCCTTATGGCTTGAGCTCAGAATTTAAAAAGCCACACAGCTTGGACCGTACAAAGGACCTTGAAATAGTGGAAGACAGAAGAGCAAATATACAGATGGATTTCGGAGTGCAAAAACAACCGGGCAGTAAAGTTGGGGACTTTAACTACCCGAATATCAGCTGGGATATGAACAGTGTGAAGGGCACAGGCTGCACTAAAATCTTTAACTGCATTCAAGAGAACTTTTTTTTAGACTGCACAAACAAGCCTAACAAGGCTTAGTAAATAAAGCTGGACAAGTGGATAAAGCAGCAGTGGGCAGCAATTTAGGGAAGGAAATCTGCTGCCCTTACCTGGTCTGGCTCCATGCGAGTCCAGACCCACAACAATGTGGTTGACTCCCAACAGCAATCTGAGATGGCCTAGGAAAGCTACTACTCTAAGGGCAATTAGTGACCATAATATAGTGGTTAGCACTGCTGCCTCAATGCCAGGGTCCCGGGTTTAATTCCGGCCTCAGTCACTGTCTGTGGAGTCTGCACTTTCTCCCCGTGTCTGCGTGGGTTTCCTTCTGTGCTCCAGTTTCCTCCCACAGTCCAAAGATGTGGGGGTTAGGTGGATTGACCATGATAAATTGTCCTTGGTGTCCAAAGGTTTACAGGTTAGATGGGGTTACGGGAATAGGGTGAACAAGTGGGTCTGGATAGGGTGCTCTTTCAAAGGGTCGGTGCAGACCTGATGGGCGAATGGCCTCCTTCTGCACTAAGGATTCTATGGATTATTGGGAAGAAGAGTGGAGTTTAAAAGTAGAGATGTCTTTACATACTGCACAGGGGCATTGGTGAGACTACACCTAGAATACTGTGCACATATATTTCTGGAGACCAATGACAAAGGGCAATGGGAAACTGACTTTGAGATCGATGGTCAACAGCTGAATGGCAGAACAGGCTTGATGAACAGCCTTAATTCAGAGTTCCCAAAAATCTGTCTATCACAGCCTTAACTGTGTTCAATGATAGCACATCTTTAATCCTCTGGGCTAATGAATTCCAAAGATTCACAATCTTTTGAGATAATTAATTTCTCCTCATCTCAGTCCCCAATAATCGACCCTTATTCTGAGTGCCTCCTTGTTTCCGATCCACGACCAACAGAAAGAATTTCTCAGTGTCTACCTCAAAATTTTGAAGGTTTCAAAGAGATCAGGAACAGGAGTAGACCATTCAGCCCATCAAGCCTGTTCTGCCATTCAACTGTTGACGATCGATCTCAAAGTCACTTTCCCATTGCCCTTTGTCATTGGTCTCCAGAAATATATCGATTTCTGTCTTGCACAAAAATTCACTGATGACTGCACAATGCGCGATTGGACCAGTCCATGTCTAAATGCAGGGGCTGGTTTAGCACAGTAGGCTAAACAGCTGGCTTGTAATGCAGAACAATGCTAGCAGCGCGGGTTCAATTCCCGTACCGGCCTCCTCAAACAGGTGCTGGAATGTGACGACTAGGGGCTTTCACAGTAACTTCATTGAAGCCTCAGGCAAGGGGCAAGGTTGAGAAGGCGGGTCCCTTCATGAATAACCTCAGCCAGTACAGGGATTGAACCAGTCCTGTTGGACTCGCTCTGTATCATGAACCAGCTGTCTAGCCAACGGAGCAAAACCGGGTCCCATCACCATCTACAAGGCACAAGTCAGTTCCAACATCTTCCAAACCCACGACCACTACCACCTAGAAGAACAAGAGCAGCAGACACCTAGGACCCCACCACCTGGAGGTTCCCCTCCAAGTCACTCACCACCCTGACTTGGAAATATATCGGCCGTTCCTTCACTGCCGCTGGACAAAATCTTGGAACCCCCTCCCTAACAGCACAGCGGATGTACCTACACTTCAATGACTGCAGCGATTCAAGAAGGCAACTCACCTTTTGAAGAGCAACGAGGGATGGGCAATAAATACTGGTCTAGCCAGTGACGCCCAAAACCAGGGAAGGAATTTGTAAAACAAATCTGGTTTAGGGATTGATTATCCTTCAATTCCGTTAACCTCTCCAATACTACCTCTCTACTAATATTAATTTCTTTCAGTGCCTCACTTTCACAAGTCTCTTGGTCACCCAGTATTGCTGTATCTTCTTCCATGCAGGCAGATGCAAAGTCATTGCTTTGTTCCTCCGCTGTTTCCTGTTCTCTATTATACATTCTCCTGTGCCCACCTATAATGGAGCCTTTGGGAAACAGTGACCTAGATAATATTTTCCTTTTCACATAACGAACAAAGTTTTTACAGTAAGAAGTCTTACAACACCAGGTTAACTGTGCTCACCCCAGTCCAACGCCGGCATCTCCACATCAAGTTTTTACAGTCTGCCATTATATTTCTCCAGCAGAAGGCAGCAGAGCGGAGCTGCTGATTGGCTGCTGCGGGGAAACTTTACATCAGTGCATTGCGGTCACTGTATCCAGAAGGTGTACCTGAGCAAGGCACCCTCTGTGTTCAACTGAAGGCAAGCATCCAGCAGAGGGCAGCAGAGCGGATTAGCTGTTGCGGAGAAAATTTGCATCAGTGCATTGCGGTCACTGTATCCAGAAGGTGGTTTGTGGAGGAACTGTTGTCAAGTGACAGTTAAACCCCAAACACTTTTTCAGTGTTTCCCTCCCTACCTCCTCCTCTAACCAAAAAAATAATAAATCTCTGTAAGGATCCCAGCCGAGTTAAGATCAAGAGGGAGACTCGAGGGCAGGTAGAAGTAGAAAGAAGTTGGACCATGATGTCACAGCCTGCAGGTAAATGATTGGCTGGTGACTGGTAAGTAGTTTTTCTTTTCCCTGAGGTGTTCTCGTGCGGGGCGCAGTGGTTGCTCAGTGAGTGCTTGCTGAGAAAGGGAGTAAATTTAAAAAAAACTTACTGTAGGGAGTTTCCAGCTGAATCCGGTCGGAGTGAGGACAGAGTGACTGTTGGGTAAGTCGTAAAGATTTAAATTGTTTGCGCGGGTCCATAACAGCTGATTGCTGTGCTCGTGCGGGGTGCAGTGGTTGCTGGTTAAGTGTTTTATTTTTACCTGTATTTAAGTTGGGCGGTTCCTAAACCCTAGACACTACACTTGTAGTGTCTCCCACCCTTCCACCTCCTTTAACCCGAGTGAATAATAGGTAAGCTCTTTCTTTCTTTTTCTTGTTTTATCTAGAGGGGATGGCAGGGAAGGCAGTGCAATGTTCCTCCTGCAGAATGTTTGAGGTGAGGGACGCCGTCAGTGTCCCTGCTGATTTCATCTGTGGGAAGTGCACCCATCTCCAGCTCCTCAGAAACCACGCTAGGGAACTGGAGCTGGATGAACTTCAGATCATTCGGTAGGTAGAAGTGGTCATAGATAGTAGCTTCAGGGATGTAGTTACTCCGAAGAATCAAGGTAGATGGGTGACGGTGAGAGGGGCAGGGAGGAAGCAGTCAGTGCAGGGATCCTCTGTGGTCGTTCCCCTCAGTAACAAGTATACCGCTTTGGATACTGTTGAGGGGGACGACCTACCAAGTGTAAGCCACGGTGACCGGATCTCCAGCACTGAGTCCGTCCCTGTGGCTCAGAAGGGCAGGAGGGAGAGCAGGAGAGCAATAGTTATTGGGGATTCAATAGTTAGAGGGACAGATAGACGGTTCTGTGGCAACGAAAGAGACTCACGGATGGTATGTTGCCTCCCGGGTGCCAGGGTCCGTGACGTCTCGGACCGTGTTTTCAGAATCTTTAAGGGGGAGGGGGAACAGTCACAAGTCGTGGTACACATCGGTACCAACGACATAGGTAAGAGAAGGGACGGGGATTTAAAACAGGAATTTAGGGGGCTAGGATGGAAGCCGAGAGCCAGGACAAACCATGTTGTCATCTCTGGTTTGTTGCCGGTGGCACGTGTTAGCAAGGTGAGGAACAGGGAGAGAGTGCAGATAAACACGTGGCTGCAGGGATGGTGTAGGAGGGAGGGTTTCAGGTACGTGGATAATTGGAGCACATTCTGGGGAAGGTGGGACCTGTACAGACAGGACGGTTTGCACCTGAACCAGAGGGGTACCAATATCCTGGGAGGGAAATTTGCTACGGCTCTTCGGGGGGGGGGGTTTAAACTAATTTGTCAGGGGGCTGGGAAAACGAGCTGTAGTCCAGAAGCCAGTGTTGAGAGTAGTGAGGTACTGAGGAGGGTATCAAGGTCGCAGGAGTGTACCGGCAGACAGAAAGGTGGGTTGAAGTGTGTCTACTTTAATGCAAGGGGCATCCGGAATAAGGTAGGTGAACTTGGAGCGTGGATTGGTACTTGGGACTACGATGTTGTGGCCATTACGGAGACATGGTTAGAACAGGGACAGGGATGGTTGTTGGAAGTTCCGGGGTATAGATGTTTCAGTAAGAGCAGGGAAGGTGGTAAAAGTGATGGAGGAGTAGCATTGTTAATCAAGGATAGTTTAATGGCTTCAGAAGGGCAATTCGAAGGGGATCTGCCTACTGAGGTAATATGGGCTGAAGTTAGAAATAGGAAAGGAGCGGTCACGTTGTTAGGAGTTTTCTATAGGCCCCCCCAAATATAATGTGGAGAAAGAAATTGCAAAACAGATTATGGATAGGTGTGGAGGTCTCAGGGTAGTTGTCATGGGTGACTTTAGCTTTCCAAATATTGATTGGAACCTCTATAGGTCGAACAGTTCAGATGGGGCAGTTTTTGTACAATGTGTGCAGGAGGGTTTCCTGACACAATATGTGGATAGGCCGACAAGAGGGGGGGCCACATGGGATTTGATACTGGGTAATGAACCGGGCTAAGTGTTAGATTTGTTTGTGGGAGAGCACTTTGGAGATAGTGACCACAATTCGGTGTCTTTCACTATGGAGAGGGATAGGGCCATACGGCAGGCCAAGGTTTATAATTGGGGGAGGGGTAATTATGATGCAATTAGGCAAGAATTAGGGAGCATAAGATGGGAACAGAAACTGTCAGGGAAAGGCACAAATGAAAAGTAGAGCTTGTTCAGGGAACAAATACTGCGTGTCCTTGATAGGTATGTCCCGGTCAGGCAGGGAGGAAATGGCCGTGTGAGGGAACCATGGTTCACAAAAGAGGTTGAATGTCTTGTCAAGAGGAAAAAGGAAGCGTATGTAAGGATGAGAAAACAAGGTTCAGTTGGGTCGCTTGAGGGTTACAAGGTAGCAAGGAATGAGCTAAAAAAAGGGGTTCGGAGAGCTAGGAGGGGCCATGAGAAGTCCTTGGCGGGTCGGATCAAGGAAAACCCCAAGGCTTTTTACTCTTGTGAGAAATAAAAGAATGACGAGGGTGAGGTTAGGGCCGGTCAAGGACAGTAGTGGGAACTTGTGCATGGAGTCAGAAGAAATAGGAGAGGCGTTGAATGAAGACTTTTCTTCAGTGTTCACCAAGGAGAGGGGCCATGTTTTTAAGGATGAGAGAGTGATACAGGCGGGTAGGCTGGAGGAAGTAGATGTTCTGAGGAAGGATGTATTAGCAATTTTGAAAACCCTTAGGGCCGAAAAGTCCCCTGGGCCAGATGGGATATATATCCAAGGATTCTTTGGGAGACAAGGGATGATATTGCAGATCCTTTGGCTTTGTTCTTTGGGTCCTCACTGTCCACGGGGATAGTGCCAGAGGACTGGAGAGTGGCGAATGTTGTTCCTCTGTTCAAGAAAGGGAATCGGAATGATCCTGGTAATTATAGGCCAGTTAGTCTTACTTCGGTGGTCGGTAAGTTAATGGAAAAGGTCCCGATGGATAGGATTTATGACCATTTGGAAAGATGCAGCTTAATCCGGGATAGTCAACACGGATTCGTAAAGGGTAAGTCTTGCCTCACAAATTAGATTGAATTCTTTGAAGAGGTAACTAAGTGTGTAGATGAAGGTAGAGCAGTTGATGTCGTATACATGGATTTTAGTAAGGCGTTTGATACGGTTCCCCATGGTCGGCTCATGAAGAAAGTAAGGAGGTGTGGGATAGAGGGAAATTTGGCCAATTGGATAAGGAACTGGCTATCACATAGAAGACAGGGGGTGGTGGTGGATGGAAAATTTTCAGACTGGAGACCAGTTACCAGTGGTGTACCACAGGGATCAGTGCTGGGTCCTCTGCTATTTGTGATTTTTATCAATGACTTGGAGGAGTGGGCTGAAGGGTGGGTCAGTAAATTTGCTGATGACACCAAGATTGGTGGAGTAGTGGATGAGTTGGAGGGCTGTTGTAGGCTGCAAAGAGACATTGATAGGATGCAGAGCTGGGCCGAAAAATGGCAGAAGGAGTTTAACCCTGATAAGTGCGAGGTGATTCATTTTTGTAGAAAAAATTTGAATGCGGATTACAGGGTCAACGGCAGGGTTCTGAGGAATGTGGAGGAACAGAGAGATCTTGGGGTTCATGTCCACAGATCTCTGAAGGTTGCCACTCAAGTGGATAGAGCCGTGAAGAAGGCTGTTAGCGTTTATTAACAGGGGGCTTGAGTTTAAGAGCCGCGGGGTTATGCTGCAACTGTACATGACCCTGGTGAGACCACATTTGGAGTAGTGTGTGCAGTTCTGGTCACCTCACTATAGGAAGGATGTGGGAGCACTGGAAAGGGTGCAAAGGAGATTTACCAGGATGCTGCCTGGTTTGCAGGATAGGTCTTATGAGGAAAGGTTGAGGGAGCTAGGGCTTTTCTCTTTGGAGCAGAGGAGGAGAGGCAACGTAATAGAGGTTATAAGATGATGAGGGGGATAGAGAGGACGTTCAGTGACTATTTCCTCGGGTGGATGTAGCTGTACAAGGGGGCATAACTGTAAGGTTCAGGGTGGGCGATATAGGAGGGATGTCCGAGGTAGGTTCTTTACTCAGAGTGGTTAGGGTGTGGAATGGACTGCCTGCTGTGATAGTGGAGTCGGACACTTTAGGAACTTTCAAGCGGTTATTGGATAGACACATGGAGCACACCAGGATGACAGGGAGTGGGATAGCTTGATCTGGGTTTCGGACAATGCTCGACGCAACATCGAGGGCCGAAGGGCCTGTTCTGTGCTGTCCTGTTCTATGTTGTTCTCGCTACCTTGCATTGATATTCTCTTGTCCATTTCTTTATCAGTTTCCTGGTCCTCTTGTGAAACTGAGGCACTGAAAGAAATTAATCTTAGTAGAGAGGTGGTCCTCCTTTTTTGGATCTCTCAGACTTACCGTTCGAATATACCAATTAGGAGAAGTAGGCCACTTGGCCTCTGAAGCCTGCTCTGCCACTCAATAAGATCATGGTTGATCTCATTTTAACCTCAACTCCACAATTCTGCTTACTCCCAATAACCCCCTTGCTTGTCAAGAATCTACCTGCCTCCAACTTAAAGATATTCAAAGACTCTGACATCCTTGTAAGCCATGTTTTTTGATCTAATTCAATCTTTCACTTATTTTATTAACCACTGTTAATTTCCCATTGCGTATTTGTACATTAAGAGGATTTTCATTTCATTTCATTTCCATTTAATTTCATTCATGTAAATTTTTAAAATTCATCCATGGGATGTGGGCATCACTGGCTTGGCCATCATTTATTGCTCATCCCTAATCGCCCTTGAACGGAGTGACTCGCTCGGCCATTTCAGAAGGCACTTAAGAGCCAAACACAGTGCTGCGAATCTGGAGTAGACCATGGAGTTTGTATTCTTTAAATACAAACCATTGCCTGTCTACTGTCAAATATTTTATATTTCCCCAATCCACCATAGCCAACGTGCTCCTCGTACGGTCAGAGTTTCCCTTGTTCAGATTCAAGACCCTAGTTTCAGAATGAAGCATGTCACATTCAAGGTCAATATCTATCATATTATGGTCACTATTTCCCAAAGTCTCCATTACAAGGTTTCTAATGAACCCTTTCATACATAATACTAAAAAATAGCCCGATCCCCAGTTGGTTCTTCCATGTATACTCCATAAACCCATCTTATACATGCTTCAGAAAGTCATAGCGGTCTACAGCGCAGCAAAAGGCTGTTAGACGTTTTAGTTGCTGTGATATGAAGAGTCTAAAATGCCGTTCCTTTTTCACCAACACACATTTATTTAATTCCAACAGACTTTGCACAAAACTGTAACTACACATCACCTGACAGAGGACACCTGAAGCCCCTTTGGATACTTAACATAAATGAGACAACTAATTGCAATGTCTCTTAACCCATTACTTAACAGTCTCCCCTTCCTTGGAGAAAAAAAAATAATTAGGTGAAAACAAAATTTCAAGAAACTCAAACACACACATGATTTCCCCCCCTTTTGTTTTCAGTTTTTTTCCTGTTTTTTTTGTTTGGACAAGAAAGAAGAAGAAAAAACAGTCACAGAAACAAACACCCTTCATTAACAATATCCAAAAGTTTCTGTGAACTCGCCCCTCTTTTCGTAAAACAGTCTGACAGTTGATAGCTACTGTCGACCCATTTAATTTTTGCTATCTCCCCTCTGTCCAACATCTGCTTCAAACTTGCGATGTCTATCCGTAACCTCTTTTCATCGACACTTTTTGTAGAGTGCACATTTTCCCACAGGGATTTATTGTCAATGTGACAGTCAATAGGTATATTACCCAAATCCCCATATCCCAAAATTTCTGTCAATATCATACTTATATAAAAGGCTATATCCTAAACCGGTGACTTCAAACTTCAAAACACACTCCTGCATTTTTAGTTTGGCCAACGCTTTATTTGCTCTCATTATGTCTTCCACTTTGGGATCATTCATTTTTGTACTCAACTCTAAGACATCAAAACTCACATCCGGTCTAGTCTGTCTACCTAACCAGTTCAGTTGCCCAATTAAACTTCGCAGTTGCTCTTTTTCTATCTTTGAAGCCATTGCGTCTTTTTGTGAAACTCGGCCACGATTAATTGCTATTGGGCTGATGCTTTCCAAATAAGATTGCTGACGTAAAGTTGCCCCTAACTTAGTCTGTCCAATTTCCAGTCCAATATATTTAAATGCACCAGAAGCCTGACTTCCGACCCTGAATTCTTTCCTCAAACCAGAGATTACAATAGCTTCAAAATCACTCGTCCTACCCCACAAAAAATCATCGACATGCATCATAAAGATGCCAGAAAGAGCTCCTTTATAGTGCCAGTAAAACATTGCAGGATCTGCTTTCAACTGGCAACAGCCTAACTTTAACAAAACTGACCTTACCGAAAAGTACCAGACTCGAGATGCATCATTTAATCCATATACACATTTGTTCGACTTCCAGAGTACCCCTTCTGTGTTAGCTGCTTCTTTAGGAGGACGGAGAAAAATGTCTCTCTGGAGCTGATGCCCCTGCAAAATTGCAGCTTTTATATCTATAGATTTGCATTCCCATGCCTTTGTGGCTAATAGAGCCAAGAATATCTTTAAAATAATCTTTCCTGCTGTAGGTGAATCTACCCTCAAATCCTGATCTTCTAAGTTTTCTTCAAATCCCCTTGCCACAAGCCTGGCCGTTGCCTTATAAGTTCCATCCGGAAGAACCTTTTCCGTGCAAATCCATCTGTGGGATAGAGCTCTTTGTCCCCTATCCGGTATTTCCGTGTATACCCCAAATTCACTCCAACTATGCAATCCTTGCTGTTTAGCATCTTTGATAACTTTTTCATCTAATTTATTTGAAGCCACCAAAATCTCTCGTGTATGTGGGCTTCTACTCCTATTAGTATTCGTAGTCTTACTCATCATCCGAGATCTTGACAAACTACGTCCCCTCTCCCGCCTGGTATCTCGTTCTGTACTGCTACTGCTTGATCTTTCCCTTCTGCTGTGGGATGTCCTTTCAATAGTTCACGACCTTTTCCTGCGGATCTGTTCACTATCCGATGTATTATCTGAACTGGCACTGTGTTTCTGTGCCCTCCATTTTTGAACTCCGTTTTCCCAATCCATTGTCTTGACTCCTTCCCCTGAATGCTGTACATTCAACCAATGTTTATACTTTCCATTGGCCTTCCCTGCTCTACTAATAACAGTTGCATCCTTCCATTGACTAGACCCTTCAGGCAAGTATGTCACTTTTCTACCAACTTTTGGCAGTTGCCCTTTCAGAAAAATGGCCTGTTCTAAATCATCAGAAGTGTTGTGTTCCTCTACAGAAACCCTGTCTATATCAGTTAACTGGTCCTCACAGTTCTGCAACACATGCGTACCAGATGACTCTGGTTCCTCGTCATGTCTGTCTGCTCTAAATTTGAAAATTTGTAATCTGTACCCATTATCCTTGATGAATGGACCCTAACAGTTTGATTACCATGTTGCAAAATAATTGTTTTGCCATCTATGCCTATGATCTTCCCTGGGCCTTTCCATTCATTAGAATTGTCTCTCTCATATTTTACCATGCCTCCTTGTTGAAAAACGGCATCTGATGGCCGTACATTATGTCTTAAAGCTCTGCGAATTCTTTCAGAGACTTCTGCTTCCAAAAAAGCTTTCCTACTACTATGTAATTTAAATGTTCAGCAAAACCAGAGCTAAATTGTAGTCCCCTCCCAAGCTGGAGGCTGGTCATCCAAAATGGACGGAATTTTAGGATTTCTACCAAACACTAATTGATAAGGACCAAAGCCCCCAACCACCTGTAATGAATTCTTTGCATGTACCACCCATGCTAAAGCTGAATTTAGCCTGCAATTTGGTCGATCTGCCAAAATTTTCAGAAGCATGTCATCGATGACAGCATGATTTCTTTCAGACACCATTACTAAATGGGCTTTCTGCAGCCATATTCATAACTCTGATATTCATGTTTTCACACATATCCCTAAACTCATCATTAGCAAATTCTCCCCATTGTCCGTAAGGAATTTTGCCGGTGGACCCATTCCTGTCCCTATCCATTTTTCCACGAATTGATCCAGAATTACTCTCTTTTCTTTACTTCGTACAATCGTTGATTGACTAAATCTGGTTGCTAAATCTACAAAATGCAAAATAAATATATTATTTGCTTTATCCCAGATCTTAAGGTCCATGGCCACAATGTTGTTAAAATCCCTGGCCAAAGGTAGGGTTACGATCGGTCATGCTGGTGTCCTTCTGTACTTCCTACAAACCGGTCACTAACCTGTTCTATCAGTTTAGTATAGTCGTCATCCCTTACCCCAGCATCCTTTAATACATTTTTCAGCCTCCGAGGAGACGGATGTGCAAATTGCCTATGCAGTTTTAATACCACAAGCTTTTTATCAGCTAAAGTCCCATTTTCAACTGCCATTAATACATTCTTAACCACTCTACTTGAAATATTATTTGTCAGTAATGGAATACAATAGTGTCCCGACTATGTAAATTGTAAGTCCACCGTCTTTCCAAAAACTGTTGCCTTATCCTGTTCCATATCCAGTTTCATTTGTGCTTTCTTCATCGACGGTCTGCTCAGAAGCAAAGGTATCTCACTTGATACAACATCCGTGCTAATGAAATGATTCACTCCGGCAATATTGCAAGGGATCACCACTCTTTTCAGCGACTTCAGAGTATTATCATCCCCAAACCTGAAACTTGTGGAACTTTCAAATTCTTTAACCTTGTTATGATTTTTAGCATTCAAGGAGTCCAGATAACATTTTAACCAGTCAATTCCACACAAAGTAGATGTGCAGCCACTGTCCAATACAGCACAGTTGAAGGATTCTGCAAACAACACCCTCATTACCGGTGTAAAACTACTTGTCAATAGGACAATGCCTTCTTTCTGCTCACTACCTTTTTCCTCTTCTGACTCTTGCGTGTCATGTGTCGCTTAAAACACTGATAATAACGAGTTGGACAGTTGAAAGCATAATGGTATTGAGAGTCACATCGAAAACATCGATTTATTATGCCCCATGCATTTCTGGGGTTCATCTTCCTATTGTAGGTTCTAACTGGGTTTCTGTGTTCATAATTTCCTCGTCTCGGTCTCCTTCTATAGTCTTGAGCCCTGTTCGTAGCCATACGATTTCGCCATCCTGTTAGTAGTGTATCTTCCATATTCTGCCTTATTGCAGGCTGACCTGTTTGGGTCATCGGAATCGAATGTTTCCCCAGAAACTTTTGTAAAGCTTTTGTCATCTGTTCGAATAAGGTATCCTCATCAGTAAACTGAACTCCTGTCAAAACCAGGAACCTATCCATGTTGCTCACTCTCGCACAGTCAAGTAATTTAAAGGCCAACACAGACTGTGGATATTCCAGATTGTGTTCCTGCAGCCTTTTATATAGTCTGCCAAATTCCATTATATAGTCTTCCATGGAGATATCCTCCATTTTCCGGAACTTATCAAAATCCGACCATGCTTCATACGCACTTAACAAGTCATCTTTCTTATAAATCTTATCCATATAATGTAATAAAGTCTCCAGACCTTCTTCTGAGTCTAACTCTTCCAATTCCAGCTCAGAAAGCACTTTGTTTCGGATTTTACTGCCATATGGTAGAGAAAGAGCCAATGCCATACCTTGTTTTCTCTTTCCCAAAGCAGTTACTTTAGTCCACATAACTACTGCACTTCTCCTTTGGTCGTACGATTCCCTTTCAGAAAATAAGGGAGGATAGTCATATCCAGCCATCTTTATCCTCGGTTCAGCCATATATCTTTTTTTTTCTTTTCTCACTCACTCCTTGGTTTGATCTGGAAAAGTTGTATCTTTCAACCCTTCACATTTACACAGCAACCATCCTCTGCTACCAATTGTTAGACGTTTTAGTTGCTGTGATATGAAGAGTCTAAAGTTCTGTTCCTTTTTCACAAACACACATTTATTTCATTCCAACAGCCTTTGCACAAAACTCGAACTGTACATCACCCGACAGAGGCCACCTGAAGCCCCTTTACATATCAGTGTCAATTAATGGATACTTAACATAAATGAGACAACTAATTGCAATGTTTCTTAACCCATGACTTAACATGGGCCCATCGTGTCAAAAACGACCGCCTACCTATTCTAATCCCATTTTCCAGCATTTGGTCCAAAGCCTTGGCATCTGAACACTTCTTAAATGTTATGAGGGTCTCTGCCTCCACCACCCTTTCAGGCAGCGAGTTCCAAACTCCCACCACCCTCTGGGTAAAAAAGCTTTTCCTCACATCCCCGCTAAACCTTCTGCCCCTTCCCTTAAATCTATGCCCCCTGGGCATTGACCCCTTCACCAAGGGGAAATGTTACTTCCTGTCTACTCTATGCCCCTCATAGCTTTATATGTCTCAATCATGTCACCCCTCAATCTCCTCTGCTCCACGATAAACAATCCCAGTTCCGAAGTTCCCACCTGCTTCAAGACGACCACCATCATACTGGTGCCAAAGAACCACCAACCAAAGTGCCTCAACAACTACTGCCTTGACATCTATCAGTATGAAGAGCTTCGCAAGGTTGATCATGAGACACATCAACAGAATGCCTTGATCCACTTGTAGCCATCTGGGATGGCCACTTCCAACTAAGCACAGAGCAACTTGCAAAGACTGATGGGTAAAATGGACAAGCCAAGAGTCGGGCAGGTTCTGAGCATGAAATGTATATCTGTCAGCAAAGTCCAGACGGTATTGAAACCCTGTCCCATTAGCATGTTAATCAGGCCGATTAGCAGGTGGTGGCCCATCTCCCCCAACACAAAGGACTGGTACCCCAGCTACCGGGACAGTGCCAGACATTTCGGCGCCACTCCCTGTCCAAGGGAAACACAAACAACGGGGTCAATGTTCGCTTGAGACACGCCCAGCCATCCAGATCCCCGACCACTTATTGGCTAAGGAATCGAATGGAGTGTTCAGGGATCAATTAGTAAGGCCCAAATCGAAGGCCCACCCAAAAGAGCGTGAAAACCCCCCAAGTATAAAGGAAGAGTTCGCCATATGCTCGCTCTCCTTTGGCCTTGGTACCCCGGTCACGGTCATCTCCAATCGCAGCAACACCAGAAGCAAGTTCGAGTTCAACGCCCGCTACCAGACAGATGAGCCCAACTGAGCAGCAGTTACCCCTTCGAACTCAAGAGATTCAGAATTGAACAGCGGCCACTGTTTCCTGACCTAAGCTGGGTGCCCGAAGTTAAGTACAGGTTGTCTTAGTAATAGGTGTAGGTACCTAGTAGTGTTTATGTTGCATGATTGATTGTATGTAAATAAAGTACCCTTGGCCTTGAACTAACTAACTGGTATTTGGCTCTTTGATCGATAGCCAGATGAAGCTTGTGGTGGTATCATTCGATACCTGGCGACTCTAAGCATTCGGACACAGACAATATAGAAAGAAAGGCAAATTTACTGATTGCCCTAATTGGGACAGAGCCAGAGTAACAGAGACATGGAATTTACAGTGCAGAAGGAGGCCATTCGGCCCATCGAGACTGCACCGGCTCTTGGAAAGAGCACAATACCCAAGGTCAACACCTCCACCCTATCCCCATAACCCAGTAACCCCACCCAACACTAAGAGCAATTTTGGACACTAAGGGCAATTTATCATGGCCAATCCACCTAACCTGCACATCTTTGGACTGTGGGAGGAAACCGTAGCACCCGGAGGAAACCCACGCACACACGGGGAGGATGTGCAGACTCCGCACAGTGACCCAAGCCGGAATCGAACCTGGGACCCTGGAGCTGTGAAGCAATTGTGCTATCCACAATGCTACCGTGCTGCCCTAAAGAGCATAGTAAAGAGAAATCGGCAACAGTTATTGGTGACTCTGATCGGACTCGACCCAGAAGTGACCGTGTCACTCCAAGAGAACCCACATCTGTCCTATATCTATCTCCCCTCAATTTAAAGCTATGTCCCCTCGTGCTAGACATCTCCATCCGAGGAAAAAGGCTCTCACTGTCCACCCTATCCAATCCTCTGATCATCTTGTATGCCTCAATTAAGTCACCTCTTAACCTTCTTCTCGCTAACGAAAACAGCCTCAAGACCTCAGCCTTTCCTCATAAGATCTTCCCTCCATACCAGGCAACATTCTGGTAAACCTCCTCTGCACCCTTTCCAATGCTTCCACATCCTTCCTATAATGCGGCGACCAGAATTGCACGCAATACTCCAAATGAAATGAAATGAAAAAATGAAATGAAATGAAAAATGCGACCGCACCAGAGTTTTGTACAGCTGCAACATGACCTCATGGCTCCAAAACTCAATCCCTCTACCAATAAAAGCTAACACACCGTACGCCTTCTTAACAACCTATTTACATTCTATTCTATTACATTTCTATTTACATGGGTAAGATGGGTATAGAGGGTTATGGGCCAAGTGCGGGCAACTGGGACTAGCTTAATGGTTAACAACTGGGCCGCATGGACTGGTTGGGCCGAAGGGCCTGTTTCCATGCTGTAAACTTCTTTTGATTCTATAACCCTCTCAACCTGGGTGGCAACTTTCAGGGATCTATCTTTAGTAATGGAGAGGGATAGGTGCGTGCAACAGGGCAAGGTTTACAATTGGGGGAAGGGTAAATACGATGTTGTCAGACAAGAATTGAAGTGCATAAGTTGGGAACATAGGCTGTCAGGGAAGGACACAAGTGAAATGTGGAACTTGTTCAAGTAACAGGTACTACGTGTCCTTGATATGTATGTCCCTGTCAGGCAGGGAAGAGATGGTCGAGTGAGGGAACCATGGTTGACAAGAGAGGTTGAATGTCTTGTTAAGAGGAAAATGGAGACTTATGTAAGGCTGAGGAAACAAGGTTCAGACAGGGCATTGGAGGGATACAAGATAGCCAGGAGGGAACTGAAGAAAGGGATTAGGAGAGCTAAGAGAGGGCACGAACAATCTTTGGCGGGTAGGATCAAGGAAAACTCCAAGGCCTTTTACACATGTGAGAAATATGAGAATGACTAGAGCGAGGGTAGGTCCGATCAAGGACAGTAGCGGGAGATTGTGTATTGAGTCTGAAGAGATAGGAGAGGTCTTGAACGAGTACTTTTCTTCTGTATTTACAAATGAGAGGGGCGATATTGTTGGAGAGGACAGTGTGATACAGACTGGTAAGCTCAAGGAAATACTTGTTAGGAAGGAAGATGTGTTGGGCATTTTGAAAAACTTGAGGATAGACAAGTCCCCCGGGCCTGACGGGATATATCCAAGGGTTCTATGGGAAGCAAGAGATGAAATTGCAGAGCCGTTGGCAATGATCTTTTCGTCCTCACTGTCAACAGGGGTGGTACCAGGGGATTGGAGAGTGGCGAATGTCATGCCCCTGTTCAAAAAAGGGACTAGGGATAACCCTGGGAATTACAGGCCAGTTAGTCTTACTTCGGTGGTAGGCAAAGTAATGGAAAGGGTACTGAAGGATAGGATTTCTGAGCATCTGGAAAGACACTGCTTGATCAGCGATAGTCAGCACGGATTTGTGAGGGGTAGGTCTTGCCTTACAAATCTTATTGAATTCTTTGAGGAGGTGACCAAGCATGTGGATGAAGGTAAAGCAGTGGATGTAGTGTACATGGATTTTAGTAAGGCATTTGATAAGGTTCCCCATGGTAGGCTTCTGCAGAAGGTAAGGAGGCATGGGATAGTGGGAAATTTGGCCAGTTGGATAACAAACTGGCTAACCGATAGAAGTCAGAGAGGGGTGGTGGATGGCAAATATTCAGCCTGGATCCCAGTTACCAGTGGCGTACCGCAGGGATCAGTTCTGGGTCCTCTGCTGTTTGTGATTTTCATTAATGACGTGGATGAGGGAGTTGAAGGGTGGGTCAGTACATTTGCAGACGATATGAAGATTGGTGGAGTTGTGGATAGTAAGGAGGGCTGTTGTCGGCTGCAAAGAGACATAGATCGGATGCAGAGCTGGGCTGAGAAGTGGCAGATGGAGTTTAACCCTGAAAAGTGTGAGGTTGTCCATTTTGGAAGGACAAATATGAATACGGAATACAGGGCTAACGGTAGAGTTCTTGGCAATGTGGAGGAGCAGAGAGATCTTGGGGTCTATGTTCATACATCTTTGAAAGTTGCCACTCAAGTGGATAGAGCTGTGAAGAAGGCCTATGGTGTGCTCGCATTCATTAACAGAGGGATTGAATTTAAGAGCCCTGAGGTGATGATGCAGCTGTACAAAACTTTGGTAAGGCCACATTTGGAGTACTGTGTACAGTTCTGGTCACCTCATTTTAGGAAGGATGTGGAAGCTTTGGAAAAGGTGCAAAGAAGATTTACCAGGATGTTACCTGGAATGGAGAGTAGGTCTTATGAGGAAAGGTTGAGGGTGCTAGGCCTTTTCTCATTTAGCCCCAATTATCCAGAAATCTGAAACCCTCCCTCCTGCACCATCCCTGTAGCCACGTGTTCAACTCCTCTCTTTCCCTATTCCTCGTATCGCTATCATGTGGCACGGGTAACAACCCAGAGATAATAACTCTGTTTGTCCTCGATCTAAGTTTCCACCCTAGCTCCCTGAATTCCTGCCTTACATCCGTATCCCTTTTCCTACCTATGTCGTTGGTACCTAAGTGGACCACGACTTGGGGCTGCTCCCCCTCCCCCTCAAGGATCCCGAAAACACGGTCCGAGACATAACGGAACCTGGCACCTAGGAGGCAACACACCAACCGCGAGTCTCTCTCGTTCCCACAGAATCTTCTATCTATCCCCCTAACTATGGAGTCTCCAATGAATAATGCTCTATTCATAGAACATAGAATACAGCGCAGTACAGGCCCTTCGGCCCACGATGTTGCACCGAAACAAAAGCCATCTAACCTACACTATGCCATTATCATCCATATGTTTATTCATCATCCATATGTTTATCCAAAATATTCCTATCCCCCTTCCCTTCTGAGCAACAGGGACAGACTCTGTGCCAGAGACCTGTACCCCATGGCTTACCCCTGGTAGGTCGCCGTCCCCCACCCCCCAACAGTATCCAAAGCGGTATACTTGTTACTCAGGGGAACGGCCACAGGGGATCCCTGTACTGACTGCTTCCAAACCAGCCCCTCTCACCGTCACCCATCTACCTTTATTCTTCAGAGTAACTGTTGAGCACAGGGTTAAATCGCTGGCTTTGAAAGCAGACCAGGGCAGGCCAGCAGCATGGTTCGATTCCCGTAACAGCCTCCCCGATCAGGCGCTGGAATGTGGCGACTAGGGGCTTTTCACAGTAACTTCATTTGAAGCCTACTTGTGACAATAAGTGATTTTCATTTCAACGACATCCCTGAAGCTTCTATCTATGACCACCTCTGCCTCCCAAATGATCCGAAGTTCATCCAGCTCCAGCACGCGGTTTCTGAGGAGCTAGAGATGGGTGCACTTCCCACAGATGAAATCAGCAGGGACACGGACGGCATCCCTCACCTCAGACATTCTGCAGGAGTAACATTGCACTGCCTTCCCTGCCATCCCCTCTAGATAAAACAAGAAAAAGAAAGAGCTTACCTGTTATTCACTCCCCTTCTCAGCAAGCACTTACTGAGCAACCTCTGCGCCCCGCACGATAACACCTGAGGGAAAATAAAAGAAAAACTACTTACCAGTCACCAGCCAGTCCCTTACCTGCAGGCTGTGACGTCACAGTTCAACTTCTTTCGACTTCTACCTGCCCTCGAGCCATCTTCTTGATCTTTACAGCTGCTGGGTTTTTTTTGGTTAGAGGAGGGGGTAGGGAGGAAAACACTGAAGAAGTGTTTTGGGTTTAAGTGTCACTTGACAACAGCTCCTCCACAAACCACCTTCAAGTTAGGGTCAGCACACGGACGTATGCAAATTTCCCCAGCAACTGCCAATCAGCAGCTTCGCTCTACTGCCCTATGCTGGATGCTTGTCCTCACTTGGACAGCTAGGGTCTCTTGCTGAGGTACACCTTCAAGTTAGGGTGAGCACACGGATGTATGCAAATTTCCCCGGCAACAGCCAATCAGCAGCTCCGCTCTACTGCCCTCTGCTGGCACAGGAGCGGGTCCAGCGGAGATTCACACGGATGATCCCAGGAATGGTAGGCCTAACATACGATGAACGTCTGAGGATCCTGGGATTATATTCATTGAAGTTTAGGAGGTTGAGGGGAGATCTAATAGAAACTTACAAGATAATGAATGGCTTAGATAGGGTGGACGTAGGGAAGTTGTTTCCATTAACAGGGGAGACTCGGACCCGGGGGCACAGCCTTAGAATAAAAGGGAGTCACTTTAGAACAGAGATGAGGAGAAATTTCTTCAGCCAGAGAGTGGTGGGTCTGTGGAATTCATTGCCACAGAGGGCGGTGGAGGCCGGGACGTTGAGTGTCTTTAAGACAGAAGTTGATAAATTCTTGATTGCTCGAGGAATTAAGGGCTATGGAGAGAGAGCGGGTAAATGGAGTTGAAATCAGCCATGATTGAATGGTGGAGTGGACACGATGGGCCGAATGGCCTTACTTCCGCTCCTATGTCTTATGGTCTTATGGTCGCAATCCGTGCTATCAGTTCAAAATGGGTTTAGAGACACCTTTGGCCCACAGCTAGACGGCCCCGATTGGCAGGAACTCAGCAAAATGCCCAACGGTACGTATGTGAGAGCAAGAATCAAAATAGAGCCGCCCAGGCCCCGAAAAGAAAAGCACCCGCACCCCCGACTGCACAGGCAGCACCCAACACAATGAACCCCATCACCACGCAGCGCAGGGTTACCACGGAAGGCCAACCCGATTTTGTGTACACCGCCCCATTATCGATCACCCAGTTACGAGATGCCTGCGAGAAGATAGAAACTTTCCACCCCACATCGGACCCACATCACTTTTTGGAGTATGGTTTAGACGAGCCGGAGCAGGTTAAGCTCATAGTTGTGTGCTTAGACCCCTCAGTTAGTTCAGCCCTTCCCGACCCACAAAATGTAGGAGGAGGTAGCCTCCAAGAAATGAAAACGGCCATTTTAGACGCCATAGGATATAACAGAGGAGATCTGGTTGACGGACTCAACCGGTACAGGCAGAACAGGGGAGAGCATCCAACAGCGTTTGCTGGACGCCTTTGGATCCATTTTACTGCAGTATTCGGTGAGTTAGCCTGCACCCATTTATCAGCAGACAATACGGCCAAATGGACCTGTACGTTAGTATCCCATGCCACAGAGGCAGGACAGAAGGCTTGCACCAGTTACGACCCCTCAGACCCAACGCACAATGAAGCGTGGGTCCTGAAACGATTGTCCAGAACTTGGGAACAGTCGGTACAGAAAAAGACAGAGCATGAGAGAGTAGACGCGACCATGAATCCAGTAAGGGAACACCAAGACCCCGCGTGGGTAAGTGAAGGCAGAGGTACAGCGCCACACTCCAAGACACAGGAATGCTACAATTGTGGACACGAGGGGCATTACGTCCGAGAATGCAATGCCCCCCCAAAGCAGCAAAGGAATCAGCACTCAAATGCACCCCCCCCCCCCCCCCCCCGCACAGAAACAATACCCGACCCATTCACAGCGTTAGCGCCCGACCAGATAATTCAGCCATGAATGGCACCGACTGACAGTGTTTGGGCTCCCCAACTTAAGTCCGGAAGACCGGTCGTTGCAGGCACAGTCCGGGGACACCCCGTAGAGTTCCTTTGGGACACAGGAGGGTCCTGAACGACGTTAAACTCCACCATGTACCAGAAAGAGATTTGGCTCCACTACGGACACCATTACCCTTAGTGGCTTTACAGGTCACCTCCAGCAGGGACACATCACAGCCCCTGTGGACGTACAGCTCCGTAATATTAGGACAAAACATTTGGTTGGTTTAGTAGACTTGCCCCAGGCAGCAGAACACATTCTAGGTATCGATTTCATGAGTACACACAACCTCTCATTCGACCCAGTAAACCGATGCATCTGGAAAATGGCTCGAGCAGCGCGAGCCCCCGCCACAATCACAGTAGGAGATTATGCCCATAGAATCAGCTCAGTAGGAGAGTACTGGTTTGATCCACAAACCATTACCACAGACAAAGCAGTTAGAGAGGTCTTGAAAAGACATAAGACAGCATTTGCTCAGCACAAGCACGACTGCGGCAAAATCCCAGGTGTTGTAAACATTACAGGTCCCGATCCCAAGCCCCAGAAACAGTATGGCTTCCCCCAGCAAGCCGAGGGAGAGATAGCCAAGGTAATTCAAAGCTTATTGAATCAAGCAGTGATTCGACCCGTCGCATCGACGAATAATGCCCCGATTTGGCCAGTAAGGAAACCCGATGGATCATGGCGACGGACCATCGACTACCGGGAATTGAACAAACTAACTCCCCCAGCAGCCCCCACCGTTGCCCATAAGTCCCGAGACCATGTTGAGACAGGGACTCCAGTCAAAATATTTTTTCGTATTAGATATCAGTAATGGCTTTTGGTCCATACCACTGGACAAAGCATGCCAGTATAAAATTGCGTTCACTTTCCAGGGACAGCAGTACACGTGAACGTGCCTTCCACAAAGCTTCCACAACTCCCCCTCCATTTTTCACATACGATTGGCAAACGGATTATCTAAATTTTCCCGCCCTGAATGCCTTGTTCAGTATGTGGACAACTTGCTCCTACAGACTGACACCAAGGAAAAGCACATCTCGCTTCTTTCTGAATTATTAGAACTCCTTACAACGATTGGATGCAAAATTAACCCCAAGAAAGCCCAAATCCTTCAGGAAAAGGTCACTTATTTAGGTACAGTCATCACGCATGGAAGCACGAAATAGAACTCAAAACGGATTGATTCCATCGTAAATTTGCCCTTGCCCCAGAACGTTACAGCCTTCCAGTCATTTTTAGGACTCGTTGGCTATTGTCGGAACCATATCGACGGATTTGCCACAAAAGCAGCCCCACTCTCCGAGTTACTAAAGAAACAGGCCCCATGGAAATGGATTCCACAGCACAAAGATGCCTTGGTTGCATTGAAAGCGCCCGGAGCACAGCCCCTGCTTTGCAAGCCCCAGATCCACACTCCCCGTACACGATAGAGATAGCGACCACCGACCGAACCTTTTCGGCCCTCCTCCTGCAGGAAAGGCACGATCGTCTAGGACCCGTAGCCTACGCCTCACGAGTCTTAGATCCAGCCGAGCAAGGATTTTCAGCCTGCGAGAGGCACCTGTTGGCAGTTTTCTGGGCAGTACAGTACTTCTTGTACATAATCAGACTCAACCCAGTAACTATTTTGACCGAGCACACCCCGACACAGCTTTTATTGGACGGCAGATTAAAGGACGGCACAGTAAGCCAAATTCGAGCAGTGCGATGGACCCTACTCCTACAGGGACGCAACATTACCGTGAAATGGACAAAAACGCACATGTTTCTGGCCAACATTTTCACTGTGCAGGAACCCATTGAGTGCAAGATCATAGCCCCCAAGAACAGCACAGGCCCCGAAGTCGGTACCAAGAAAGACAGGTATCGGACCCTAGCCCACAGACAAAGCCCTGAGAATTTTGTAGATGGCTCCTCCACAGCCCTCGAAGGAAAAAGGATAACAGGCTGTGATATTTATGTAGAGGACGCGCAAGGATGCGCTTTAGAAGATCATAGAATTTACAGTGCAGAAGGAGGCCATTCGGCCCGTCGAGTCTGCACCGGCTCTTGGAAAGAGCACCCTACCCAAGGTCCACACCTCCACCCTATCCCCAGAACCCAACCCTACACTAAGGGCAATTTTGGACACTATGGGCAATTTATCATGGCCAATCCACTTAACCTGCACATCTTTGGACTGTGGGAGGAAACCGGAGCACCCGGAGGAAACCCACGCACACACGGGGAGGATGTGCAGACTCCGCACAGACAGTGACCCAAGCCGGAATCGAACCTGGGACCCTGGAGCTGTGAAGCATTTGTGCTATCCACAATGCTACCGTGAGATAGCTTTAAAGTTGCTTGGACACTTAGGTTCGCAGGCAGCCGAGTTAGCAGCCATTGCTTACATTGTCCAGCACCCCAATTCATTCCCGACCCCTGCAGACATATATTCGGACAGTTTGTACGTCTGCAACAGCATTACGGAATTCCTACCCCTGTGGGAATCGAGGGGGTTTATTTCCGCCGACTGAAAACCTCTCCCCTCAGCCCCACTGCTCCAACATCTCCTCCAGACAGCGAAAGGCAGACAATACGGCATCGTCAAAGTAAGAAGCCACCATTGTTCCTCCCCACCCGGTAATGTGAACGTTGACGCCCTAGCGAAGGCAGGCTCACGACATGGCCACTTTTGGCAACCCCCGAGAGTGCCCCAGTATACGCAGTTCAGGTCTCACAGACCAACATCCAAGACTTAGCCCAGGCACAAAAGGAAAACGAGACATTGAGGGAAATTTAAAAGAAAACTTCCCAACTCCCTATGAAGAATTTAGGAATTCTTTGACGGTCCATGAGGGAATCGTTTTAAAGGATGGAAGTTATGTAGTCCCCAACCAGGACAGGAATGAGATCATTTGAAAGTTCCATGACGGACACCCATTACGTCAAAAATGGTTTAATTTGTGCTCAAAATAACCCCGACTGGTATACGAAATAAGCCCAGCTACGCCATACCCACCCTGAAAATGGCCCGTGGACAAAGCTCCAATTAGATTATATTGGTCCCCTCACCCCTGCAGAAATGGATACAAGTATGTGCTAGTGGTGATAGACACATTTACGAAATGGGTCGAAGCATTCCCATTGAGAACAAACACAGCCAAGGCCACCGCAAAGGTCTTAACAGAACAGATTTTTACAAGATGGGGACTCCCCCGTAGTATTGAGTCGGACCAAGGTTCCCACTTTACGGGAAGAGTCATGAAAAATGTTATGACAATATTTGTAATTAAACAAAAGTTCCACATTGCCTATCACCCGCAGTCCAGCGGCATCCAGTGGAGCGCATGAATCGTACGCTAAAAGCCACCCTTAGGAAAATGGTGCAGCAGCACAATACAACATGGGACACAGTGCTCCCATTCGCACTGATGTTTATCGAGCTCTACAGGATATACCCCCCATACCCTCATGACCAGACGATCAATGAAGGGTACCGAATACGTATTCGGACTGGATTTGGCCAGCCCCGCACTCACCGCCCTGACCGATGAGAAAGCAGTCCAGCACATGGTAGACAATATTAAAGCAGCACAGCTCACTGAAGCTGTTCGACTAGGCGCTAAACGAAAACAGAGTAAGGCCTGCTTTGACAAAACAGTACACCCGACAGAGTATAGTCGGACAGCAGGTAATGATCACCTTGTACAACCCTAGTTCGTTCCTCTCCCCTAAATTTGCAGGACCATATTCAATTTCAGACAAGGCAAGCCCCTCGGTTTACAAAATCACGTTTCCAAACGGAAAATCAGGATGGTTCCATGTAAATCAGCTTAAGGTTTATAGAACGCAGTGCAGCCACTCGCACCATCTCTCATTGCGATGGCAGACAATGAGGACCTGTCCACTGACAACCCGAGTTCCCCCTCCCCAGAAGCATGTCCACAGACACGACCTTGACCACGCCCCCAGCATCAAATTTTACCCTGACGCTTGATTCGGCTGCTTGCGACAGCACCACTGAAGCCCCTGAAAGACCCGAACAGAGATCCCACGAACCAGGCCCCAGTCACTACAGGCCCACTCAGACGATACACTCAGCCCCTTTGAAACAATTTATCTGCCCACTCCAGAACCTGACCTGCCACCCGAAGATAGCGACACCCCCCTGACAACCTCCCTACAGACATGAAGCACTGGCATCGTGACAATTCCTGTCGCTTGACGAGAAATGACGAAATGGAACCCACGTCAGCACACGCCGCGTTAGCACGCAAACTCCATGAAAGAGTTTGGCACCCGGGAGATGGAGACAGCTACGGGTCTGACTCCCACCATGGTAACCCCTTTGCAAATCAATTTGAAATGGAATTGAGGTGTCCAGATGATGAGAGTCAGAAACCGATGGAGATTTATGGTATCTCCCTGATGGAGCCTGCCCATTTTTTTCCTTTACTTTGTTATTTTAAAATGTTGAATGTTTGTTTATTTGTGCGACTACTCGTGTCAATCTCACTGAATTTCTTGATACAGTTTCTTCTTTCGGTCTCACACCAATGTTCTTGATGCAGCCATAATTACTCGTCTGACGCCACATGGCAGTCAGTGAAACAAGTTTGCCGGCAACCCATATTGTTACAAATTCGTTCCGCTCTTGGAAGGTCACTCAGGCAGTGGAGTAACGGCACTGATCCCCGCCCTGCCTGGGGACCCCCTACTCATTTGGTCAGCCAAGCTCGGGTAGTAGAGCAACGGCCCTACCCGGGGATCCCACCCATTCTTGCCCTGCCACGGATCATACGCACCACCCCATTCAACTACTTGGTTTAGAAACTCTTTTTCTGTTTTTATTTCCCCCCCCCCCCCAGTCCTGTGGTTTAAAGAATGCTCTTTGCCACTACTTTTGTCCTTCCTGGCAACGCTTCGGTTGCTATTCCCCCACATACTATTTACATGAAAGAAACACTTAGGTTAGAAAAAAACAAGTTTGCAGAGGACGGAGAAATTGTCCGCCCACTCAGCTCATCAACCACAGTCTGCGAGAGTGCTCGCACTGTGACACAGAATTTTTTGGGGATGTCTCGTCTCCGCAAATGGTTGTTGAAAAAAAAAAAAAGAGGGAGTCACATAGGGTGACGATTATAATGGGAGAATTGACGTTAAGGAGACACAGACAGAAATACGAGATGTTAAACAACATGATGATAACAGACACTATGCTTGTTCCCTTAGAGAGATACGAAGACACTCGACGGCGAAAGAAAACCCGAACAAGATGAAGACGACCCTGATGATCGGCATCATGTTCGTCGCTGGAACAGTCCAGTTGCGCGCGTTACCTACCTCCACCTCCCTCACTACATAGGCCCCGAACACGACCACCCAACACAACACCCCCGGCCCAGGCACTACACCGCACACACACACCCAGCCACCGATACCCTCACATGGAACCTCATCAAGTGGTATTCACTGTCTTACACAGTGGGGGCCTTACTAATAATAACCATATTGTACAGCGTCATCCAGACAATTAGATTGCGGAAATGGAGACGGAGAGCCCCCGCCCCCCAGTATATACATTCAGAGCCCCTTTCCTCGGACTCCAGCAGACCTCACACTCTTTCTGAACCTTTTCCTTAATAAATTCCGCGGTTGTTGTTTTGTTAATAAAGTTTATTTTTCTGTGTAAGTGTCAGTGATCGGAAGAAATGCGATGCTATTGAATATTGTTTTTGTATTGTAACAAAAGTTTTTGGATTGTAAATAGCAGCATGAGTGTAGTCTAGTTAGAGACAGTTAGAGGTTCCCCTTTTACTGAATGTTAAGTGGCCCCCTAGAGATTCTTAGACATGTGTTGTTTAGGGAAATTAGATAAATGTTTTTGGACCCATAGGACAGAGTAGAGTAGAACCTGTCCTTGGTTAAGGGTACCCGGCATCCCAAGAGAACAAAGAAGACCCAGTATTGTGATCCTTCACGCTTCGCGTTGAGGATCAAGAGGATGGAGTATAGCCATCTGGGATGGCCACTTCCAACTAAGCACAGAGCAACTCGCAAAGACTGATGGGTAAAATGGACAAGCCAAGAGTCGGGCAGGCTCAGAGCCTGAAATGCATATTTGTCAGCAAAGTCCAGACGGTATTGAAACTCCGTCCCATTAGCATGTTAATCAGGCCGATTAGCATGTGATGGCCCATCTCCCCCAACACAAAGGACTGGTACTCCAGCAACCGGGACAGTCCCAGACATTTCGGCGCCACTCCCTGTCCATGGGAAACACAAACAACGGGGTCAATGACCGCTTGAGACACGCCCAGTCATCCAGATCCCCGACCACTTATTGGCTAAGGAATCGGACGGAGTGTTCAGGGATCACCCAATTAGTAAGGCCCAAATCGAAGGACCGCCTAAAAGAGTGCGAAAAACCCCCAAGTATAATGGAAGAGTTTGCCATATGCTCGCTCTCTTTTGGCCTTGGTACCCCGGTCACGGTCATCGCCAACTGCAGCAACACCAGAAGCAAGTTCGAGTTCAACGCCCGCTACCAGACGGATGAGCCCAGCTGAGCAGCAGTTACCCCTTCGAACCCAAGAGATCCAGAATTGAACAGCGGCCACTGTTTCCTGACCTAAGCCGGGTGCCCGAAGTTAAGTACAGGTTGTCTTAGTAATAGGTGTAGTTACCTAGTAGTGTTTATGCTGCATGATTGATTGTATGTAAATAAAGTACCCTTGGCCTTGAACTAACTAACTGGTATTTGGCTCTTTGATCGATAGCCAGATGAAACTTGTGGTGGTATCATTCGATACCTGGCGACTCTAAGCATTCGGACACAGACAATATAGAAAGAAAGGCAAATTTACTGATTGCCCTAATTGGGACAGAGCCAGAATAAAGAGCATAGTAAAGAGAAATTGGCACCACACTACAATTTGCATACTGCCACAACCGGTCCACAGCAGACGCCATCTCCCTGGCCCAACACTCATCCCAGGAGCATCTTGACAACAAGGACTCCTACATCAGACTCCCATTCATTGACTATAGCTCCGCCTTCAACACTATAATCCCAGCCAAGCTCATATCAAAACTCCAAAACCTAGGACTTGGCTCCTCCCTCTGCAACTGGATCCTCGACTTCCTGATCCATAGATCACAATCAGGAAGGATAAACAACAACACCTCCTCCACGATAGTCCTCAATACCGGGACCACGCAAGGCTGTGTACTTAGTCCCCTACTATATTCCCAATTCACACACAATTGTGGGGCAAAATTTGGCTCCAGCTCCACCTACAGGTTTGCTGATGACACGACCATAGTGGGTCGGATCTCAAACAATGAAGAGTCAGAGTACAGGAGGGAGATAGAGAACCTAGTGGAGTGGTGTAATGACAATAATCTCTCCCTCAATATCAGCAAAAGTAAAGAGCTGGTCATTGACTTCAGAAAGCAAAGTATCGTACACATTCCCTGTCTGCATCAACTTGGCCGAGGTGGAGATGGTTGACAGCTTCAAATTCCTAGGTGTCCTGGCCCACCCATGTCACGTTACGACCAAGAAAGCACAATAGCGCCTATACTTCTTTGGAAACTAAGCTAATTTGACATGTCCACATTGACTCTTACCAACTTTCACAGATGTACCACAGAAAGCATCCTATCTGGTTGCATCACAGCCTGGTATGGAATCTGCTCGGCCCAAAACCGCAAGAAGTTACAAAGAGTCCCAGTCCATCACACAAACCCACCTCCCATCCACTGATTCTGTCTACACCTTCTGCTGCCTTGGGAAAGCGGGCAGCATAATCAAAGACCCCTGCCCTCCTAGCCGGGTTATTCTTGCTTCCAACTTCTTCCATCGGGCAGGAGATACAAAAGTCTGAGAACATGCACTAATAGATTTGAAAACACCTTCTTCCCCACTCCTGAATGACCCCTTAGGGTCTGAACTGATCTTTTTGCACATCTTCTTTATTGAGCAGTACTACACTCCTGTATGCTTCACCCAATGCCTGTGTCTATGTATTTACATTGTGTATTTCTGTATGTTTCTTTTTCATGTATAGAACGATCTGTCTGGACTCTATGCAGAACAATACTTTTCACTGTACCATGGTACACGTGGCAATAAACCCAAATCCAAACATGCCTAACGCATGTTTTATCCCTTCCAGCATAACCTCTACTGCATTAGTGTTTATTAGGTTTACCCAGTCTGTATGAAACTGAAGCCCATTATTACTGGATTACCCATGTTACATGTATCTCTAATTTCCTGATTCATACCGTGTCCAACATTACCACTACAATTTGGTGGCCTATATTTGATGCCCCCTGCGGTTTCTTCGCTCCATCCAAACTGATTTTACATCTGTTCCTTCGATCCAAGATCTTATTCGTTATTACCTATCTTTCCAAACTGATGTGTATCCTTCGGTATTCAGTTCCCCATCCTGGTCACGCATTAGCCGCTTCTCATTTAAATCATGACATTTAAATCACACCCACTTACCTCAATTGGAGCCATCAAATCACCCATTTTTATCTGAATGCAGGCAGCATTCACAATGATTGCCTTAATCCTGCATCTTTTTTTGAAACAAATTCCAATTTAGGGGCAATTTAGCATGGCCAATCCGCCTACCCTGTACATCTTTGGGTTGTAAGGGCGAGACCCACACAGACACGGGGAAAATGTGCAAACTCCACACGGACAGTGTCCTGGGGTCGGGATCGAACCGGGGTCCTCAGTACCGTGAGGCAGCAGTACTAACCACTGAGACACCGTGCCATCCCTAACCCTGTCCTTTTAACGTTATTTGGCTTTCTGATCCAATTTGATGAATGCCTCTGCTTAGTCTATCTTCTAATTTTGCTTACTACTTTTCTAGTTCGGGTACCAGTTTTGTTTGCCTCCGATCTGAGCTCCCTCGGAGGGTTCTATCCCCTTGTCAATCTAATTTACACCATTCCAACAGAAGCAGCAGCAGATCGCCGGCTAGGCTAAGGAGCAATCCATCTATCATGTTGCACAGGCCCCACCTTCCCCAGAATTGCTCTCAGTGCCTCAGATTCCGATATCTCCCTCCAACACCAATTCTCCAGCCACATATTCAAATCTTTCAATCCTCCTTTTCCTGTGCTCACTCGCACGAGGCACTGGGAATAATCCGGAGGTTCCTCCTTTTGAGGTCCTGCTCTTTAATCACCTTCCTAGCTCCCTAAAATTTGCTTTCAGGACTCCATTCCCTTCCTACCTGAAGGCAACATACCATTCTGGAGTCACGTCCACAGCCACAGAAACACCCATCTGTTCCCCTAACTAACGAATCCCTTTATCACTATTACTCTTCCACTCTTCTTCCATAAGGAGGCGGCATGGTGGCAGTGGTTAGCACTGCTGCCTCACAGCGCCAGTGTCCGAGGCTCGATTCCTGGCTCTGGGTGACTCTGTGGAGTTAGCACCTTCTTCCTGTGTCTGCGTTGGTTTCCTCCGGGTGCTCCGGTTTCGTCCCACAGTCCAAAGATGTGCAGGTTAGGTGGATTGGCCATGCTAAATGCCCCTTAGTGTCCAGGGATGTGCGGGTGAGGTGGGGCTATGGGGATGCAGGGATAGATTGGGAGCCAGGTTAGGATGCTCTTTCTGAGGGCCGGTGCGGCCAAATGGTCTCCTTCTGCACTGTAGAGGTTCTATGTTCTATGGTTTCTCCCCTCCTGTGAGGCTCGGCCACAGCCATGGTGCCCTGAATTTGTCACTGACTGCACTATTCTGAGGAACCATCACCAGCATCAAAAATGAAAACCGATTTGCAAGCAAGGTCATCGCAGTAGACTCCTGCACGATCTGCCTGGCTCTGGTGATGATTTATTCCTCTTAGTACAGAATCTTTACAGTTATTTATATACTGATATCATATCTAAAGGTGTATTTAAGAGGATGAACAAGTTCAACGTTTAATTATTACCTTAGTGTTGCCTTTAAACTCCTCCTGATCAAAGTCAAAGTGACGGCACAGTGCACCAACAGTGAAAAGGGAGCGAAGGAGGGCCGGTTTATTGCCAACTAGAGCAGTGTTGCTGGAATCCTCCTGGTGCTGTCCCTTCAGTTTTGTTAGAGCACCTGCCACGAGTAAAAACACAATTTTATTTAAGAGTAATGAGTTTGTTTACAGTCTTCATGTTTCAAAGTTCAACATTTGCACAGAATACAATGTGGGTCTGAATGAGAATTGATAAATCGAACGGATTCTGAGGAAGGATGTTCTTGCTCTCGAGGGAGTGCAACGAAGGTTTACCAGACTGATTCCAGGGATGGCGGGACTGTCATGAGGAGAGATTGACGAGGTTGGGATTGTTCTCACTGAAGTTCAGAAGAATGAGGGGGGATCTCATAGAGACGTATAAAATTCTAACAGGACTGGACAGGGTAGATGCAGGGAAGATGTTACCAATGATGGGTGTGTCCAGAACCAGGGGTCACAGTCTGAGGATTCAGGGTAAACCATTTCGGACAGAGATGAGGAGACATTTCTTCGCACAAAGAGTGGCGAGCCTGTGGAATTCATTACCACAGGAAGTAGTTGATGCTAAATCATTGAATATATTCAAGAGGCAGCTAGATATAGCACTTGGGGTGAATGGGGTCAAAGGCTATGGGGAGAAAGCAGGATTAGGCTATTGAGTTTGCATTTGATAAGGTTCCCCATGGTAGGCTTCTGCAGAAAGTAAGGAGGCATGGGATAGTGGGAAATTTGGCCAGTTGGATAACGAACTGGCTAACCGATAGAAGTCAGAGAGTGGTGGTGGATGGCAAATATTCAGCCTGGAGCCCAGTTACCAGTGGCGTACTGCAGGGATCAGTTCTGGGTCCTCTGCTGTTTGTGATTTTCATTAATGACTTGGATGAGGGAGTTGAAGGGTGGGTCAGTAAATTTGCAGACGATACGAAGATTGGTGGAGTTGTGGATAGTAAGGAGGGCTGTTGTCGGCTGCAAAGAGACATAGATCGGATGCAGAGCTGGGCTGAGAAGTGGCAGATGGAGTTTAACCCTGAAAAGTGTGAGGTTGTCCATTTTGGAAGGACAAATATGAATGCGGAATACAGGGTTAACGGTAGAGTTCTTGGCAATGTGGAGGAGCAGAGAGATCTTGGGGTCTATGTTCATACATCTTTAAAAGTTGCCGCTCAGGTGGATGGAGCTGTGAAGAAGGCCTATGGTGTGCTCGCGTTCATTAGCAGAGGGATTGAATTTAAGAGCCGTGAGGTGATGATGCAGCTGTACAAAACTTTGGTAAGGCCACATTTGGAGTACTGTGTACAGTTCTGGTCGCCTCATTTTAGGAAGGATGTGGAAGCTCTGGAAAAGGTGCAAAGAAGATTTACCAGGATGTTGCCTGGAATGGAGAGTAGGTCTTACGAGGAAAGGTTGAGGGTGCTAGGCCTTTTCTCATTAGAGCGGAGAAGGATGAGGGGCGACTTGATAGAGGTTTATAAGATGATCAGGGGAATAGATAGACAGTCAGAGACTTTTTCCCCGGGTGGAACACACCATTACAAGGGGACATAAATTTAAGGTGAAAGGTGGAAGATATAGGAGGGATATCAGAGGTAGGTTCTTTACCCAGAGAGTAGTGGGGGCATGGAATGCACTGCCTGTGGAAGTAGTTGAGTCGGAAACATTAGGGACCTTCAAGCAGCTATTGGATAGGTACATGGATGACGGTAAAATGATATAGTGTAGATTTATTTGTTCTTAAGGGCAGCACGGTAGCATTGTGGATAACGCAATTGCTTCACAGCTCCATGGTCCCAGGTTCGATTCCGGCTTGGGTCATTGTCTGTGCGGAGTCTGCACGTCCTCCCCGTGTCTGCGTGGGTTTCCTCCGGGTGCTCCGGTTTCCTCCCACAGTCCAAAGATGTGCGGGTTAGGTGAATTGGCCAATGATAAATTGCCCTTAATGTCCAAATTGCCCTTGGTGTTGGGTGGAGGTGTTGAGTTTGGGTATGGTGCTCTTTCCAAGAGCCGGTGCAGACTCAAAGGGCCGAATGGCCTCCTTCTGCACTGTAAATTCAATGATAATCTATGATTAATCTAGGACAAAGGTTCGGCACAACATCGTGGGCCTAAGGGCCTGTTCTGTGTTGTATTTTCTATGATCAGCCATGATGGTGATAAATGGTGGAGCAGGCTCGAAGGGCCAAAAGGCCTCCTCCTGCTCCTATCGTCTCTGTATCTATGTATTAATTGGGATAGTCATTGTGTTCAGGGCTTAGATGGAGCAGATTTCGTAAAATGTATACAGGAGAACTTTGTAGTTCAACATGCGGAGGGTCCAAGAAGGGATGGTGCAGTGCTGGACCCAATTCTGGGGAATGAAGCCAGACCGGTGGTTGATGAGTCCGAATACAGGCGGGAGATAGAGAACCTAGTGGAGTGGTGTAGCGACAACAATCTCTCCCTCAATGCCAGCAAAACTAAAGAGCTGGTCATTGACTTCAGGAAGCAAGTACTGTACACACCCCTGTCAGCATCAACGGGGCCGAGGTGGAGATGGTTAGCAGTGTCAAAATCCTAGGGGTGCACATCTCCAAAAATCTGTCCTGGTCCACCCATGTCGACGCTACCACCAAGAATGCACAACAGCGCCTATACTTCCTCAGGAAACTAAGGAAATTCAGCATGTCCACATTAACCCTTACCAACTTTTACAGATGCACCATAGAAAGCATCCTATCGGGCTGCATCAAAGCCTGGTATGGCAACTGCTCGGCCCAGGACCGCAAGAAACTTCAGAGTCGTGAACACCGCCCAGTCCATCACGCAAACCTGCCTCCCATCCATTGGCTCCATCTACACCTCCCGCTGCCTGGGGAAAGCGGGCAGCATAATCAAAGATCCCTCCCACCCGGCTTACTCACTCTTCCAACTTCTTCCATCGGGCAGGAGATACAGAAGTCTGAGAACACGCAAGAACAGACTCAAAAACAGCTTCTTCCCCACTGTTACCAGAATCCTAAATGACCCTCTTATGGACTGACCTCATGAACACTACACCCTGTTTGCTTCATCCGATGCCAGTGCTTATGTAGTTATATTGTATATGTTGTGTTGCCCTATGTATTTTCTTTTATTCCCTTTTCTTCCCATGTACTTAAAGATCTGTTGAGCTGCTCACAGAAAAATACTTTTCACTGTACCTCGGTACACGTGACAATAAACAAATCCAATCCAATGTGATGGTGGGGGAGCATTTTGGTGATAGCGATCACAACATGGTGCAATTTAAGTTTGTTATAGACAAGGAAATAGATAAATTGCAGAAAAAGATCTTGGATTGGGGGAGAGCAGACTTTAGTAAAATAAGGCAGGATCTGGCCAAGGTAGTTTGGAAAAATTACTGGTGGGAGATCTACAGAAGAGCGGGAGGGAGGGGGTTGGGTCAAAGAGGAAATGGGGAGGGTGCAGGCCCAACATGTTTCCTCGAGGGTAATAGGAAGGAGTAACAAGTCCAGAGAACCATGGATGGCCAGAGATATTCAGGATAGAATGAGAAAGAAGGGAGAGGCTTTTAATAAGTACAAGGGAAGTAAATCAACAGAGGTATTCGTGGAGTACAGAAAATGCAGGATGGAGCTTAAGAAAGCAATTAAGAGAGGAAAGAGGGGTATCAGAAATCTCTTGTTAAAAGTAGGGAAAATCCCAATATATTCTATAAGTGTATCAATGGGAAGAGGATAACTAGGGAAAGAGGAGGGCCCATTGTGGGCCAAGAGGGAATCTGTGGGTGGAGCCAGAGGACATTGGTATTTCAAATCTGTCTTCACCCAAGAGAATGAGGCAGATATGGAACTCCGGGAGAGCGACTGAGAGGTTATCGAGCAAGTTGTCATAGGAAGGAAAGTATTGGCAGTGATGACAGGCTTAAAAGTGGACAAATCACCGGGTCCGGACAAATTGTGTCCCAGGTTGCTGTGGGAAGTGAGAGGAGTTTGCAGGGGCCCTGATCCAAATTATTAATTCTTCCCTGGCCACGGAGGAGGTGCCAGAGGACTGGAGAATTGGGAATGTGGTCCCAGTGACCTGATTAATACTACACTCCTGAAAGCTCCACCCGACGCTGGTGTCTAGGTATTTACATTGTGGACCTTGTCTTGTCCTATTAAGTATTTTCTTTCCATGTACTAAATGATCTGTTTGAGCTGCGCGCAGAAAAATACTTTTCACTGTACATATGACAATAAACAAATCCAATCCACTACAGAAAAGCTGTTGGGATAAGCCAGAGAACTACAAACCAGTGAGTCTCACGTCAGTGGTGGGGAAACTGATGGAGAAAATTCTGAAAGAGAGAATCTATCTCCACTTGAAGAGGCAAGGTTAGATCAGGAATAGTCAGCATGGCTAAGAGGGAGGTCATGTCTAACAAATTTGATTCAATTCTTTGAGCACGTGACTAAGTGTGTAGATGAGGGTAGCGTAGTTGATGTAGTTTACATGGATTTCAGCAAAGCCTTTGACAAGGTCCCACATGGGAGACTTATTAAAAAGGCAAATGTACATGGGATACAGGGGAACCTGATGAGGTGGATTCAAAGCTGGCTGAGCTGTAGGAGACAGAGGGTGATGACAGACGGCTGCTTTAGTAACTGGAAGCCAGTGACCAGGGTTCTGTTATGTGTCCCCTATTATTCGATATTTATATGATGACTGTGGAGGGTAGGATCAGTAAGTTTGCGGCTGACACAAAGATTGGCTGGGTGGTAACAGTGAGGCTGAGAGTCCTGGGTTACAGGAGGATATAGACGGGACGGTCAAATGGGCAGAAAAGTGGGAGATGGAATTTAACCCTGAAAAGTGAGGTGATACACTTTGGAAGGAACAATTTGACAAGGAAATAGTCAATGAATAATAATAATATTTATCATTGTCACAAGTAGGCTTACATTAGCATGCAATGAAGTGACTGTGAAAATCCCCTAGTCGCCACATTGCGGCACTTGTTCGGGTACACAGAGGGAGACTTCAGAATGTCAAATCCACCTAACAAACACGTCGTTCGGGACTTGTGGGAGGAAACCTGAGCACCCGGAGGAAATCCACGCAGACACGGGGAGAACGTGCAGACTCCACACAGACAGTGACCCAAACCGGGAATCAAACCTGGGACCCTGGCACTGTGAAGCAACAGTGCTATCCACTGTGCTACCATGGCACACACTGTGAAGTCATGTGGAACAAAGGCACCTTGGCGTGTTTCTAAACAGATCTCTAGAGGCAGAGGGACAGGGTAATAGGGTGGTGAAAAAGGGCATATGGTACATTTGCCTTTATCGAACGAGGCATAGATTACAAAAACAAGGAAGCCATGTTGGAGTTATGTAGAACATTGGTGAGGCCACAGCTGGAGCACTGTGTGCAGTTCTGGTCGCCACATTATAGGAAGGATGTGATTGCACTGGAGGGGGTGCAGAGGAGATTCACCAGGATGTTGCCTGGGATGGAACATTTCAGTTATGAAGAGAGGTTGGATAGGCTTGGGTTGTTTTCTCTGGAGCAGAGAAGACTGAGGGGCGACCTGACCGAGGTGGACAAGATTATGAGGGGCATGGACAGAGTGGATAGGGAGCAGCTGTTCCCCCAAGTTGAAGGGTCTGTTACAAGGGGACAAAAACTCAAGTGAGGGGTGAGAGGTTCAGGGGGGATTTGAGGAAAAACCATTTTACCCAGAGGGTGGTGATGGTCTGGAACGCACGGCCTGGGAGGGGGGGGGTAGGGGAGGGTTGCTTCACATCCTTTAAAAAGCACTTGGCACGTCTGAACATTCCAAGTGCTGGCAAATGGGATTAGGATTGGCAGATTAGGTGCAGACTCGGTGGGCCGAAGGGCCTTTTCAGCACTATATTTTTCTGTGATTAAACTTTAATTCCAGATTTTTATTGAATTCAAATTTCAATATCTGCTGCTGTGGGATTTGAACCTGGGTCCCCAGAGCATTACCCAGGATCTCTGGATTGGTAGTCCTTTGACAATGCCACTACACCATTGCCTCCCCATAAGTGTATTGTACAGGTTATCTAACAGTGCAAAACATAGTATTTATTCAAAGAAAATATAGAAGGATAAGCAACTATAGTATGGCAATAATAGTTTACTACAATTATTCAAATAGAGGTTATAGAAGCCTGGAATGGTTACAGTACAGGAGGCTAGTCAACTCTTTCTGCTTGAAGTTTGTGTGCAAGCTCAGACAGCGGGAGTCAGTAGTCCAAGTCTGTTACTCAACTGATGCCTGCACAATCGTGCACAGACATTTCAGCAAACAAAAAATCTTTTGCACCAGCCTGCCATGAGGGACCTTATTAAATGCTTAACTAAAGTCCATGTAGACAACATCCCCATCCCTTCCCTCGTCAATCATTTTTGTCACCTCCTCAAAAAATTCAATCAAACTAGTGAGACATGACCTCCCTCATACAAAACCGTGCTGTCTGTCGCTAATAAGACCATTCACTTCCAAATGTGCATAGATCCTATCTCGGAGAATCTTTCCCAACAATTTCACTATCTCTGGTGTCAAGCTCACTGGCCTATAATTACCCAGATTATCCTTGCAACCCTTCAAAGAACAAAGAACAAAGAACAAAGAAATGTACAGCACAGGAACAGGCCCTTCGGCCCTCCAAGCCCGTGCCGACCATACTGCCCGACTAAACTACAATCTTCTACACTTCCTGGGTCCGTATCCTTCTATTCCCATCCTATTCATATATTTGTCAAGATGCCCCTTAAATGTCCCTATCGTCCCTGCCTCCACTACCTCCTCCGGTAGTGAGTTCCAGGCACCCACTACCCTCTGCGTAAAAAACTTGCCTCGTACATCTACTCTAAACTTTGCCCCTCTCACCTTAAACCTATGCCCCCTAGTAATTGACCCCTCTACCCTGGGGAAAAGCCTCTGACTATCCACTCTGTCTATGCCCCTCATAATTTTGTATACCTCTATCAGGTCGCCCCTCAACCTCCTTCGTTCCAGTGAGAACAAACCGAGTTTATTCAATCGCTCCTCATAGCTAATGCCCTCCATACCAGGCAACATTCTGGTAAATCTCTTCTGCACCCTCTCTAAAGCCTCCACATCCTTCTGGTAGTGTGGCGACCAGAATTGAACACTATACTCCAAGTGTGGCCTAACTAAGGTTCTATACAGCTGCAACATGACTTGCCAATTCTTATACTCAATGCCCCGGCCAATGAAGGAAAGCATGCCGTATGCCTTCTTGTGCATCTTTTTTTCTTTTTGACAATATTTTCAAGTTCCCTGGTCATCCATGGTTCCCGTATCCTGCCTTTTTACCAGCACATGCCTGTCCTGCACACCTGTGTAGCCCCTTTCAATGACCTGTGGACCTGTACTCCTAGATCTCTTTGACTTTCAATACTCTTGAGGGTTCTACCATTCACTGTATATTCCCTACCTGCATTAGCCCTTCCAAAATGCATTACCTCACATTTGTCCAGGTTAAACTCCATCTGCCATCTCTCCGCCCAAGTCTCCAGACAATCTAAATCCTGCTGTATCCTCAGACAGTCCTCATCGCTATCCGCAATTCCACCAACCTTTGTGTCGTCTGCAAACTTACTAATCAGACCAGTTACATTTTCCTCCAAATCATTTATATATACTACAAAGAGCAAAGGTCCCAGCACTGATCCCTGTGGAACACCACTGGTCACAGCCCTCCAATTAGAAAAGCATCCCTCCATTGCTACCCTCTGCCTTCTATGGCCTAGCCAGTTCTGTATCCACCTTGCCAGTTCACCCCTGATCCCGTGTGACTTCACCTTTTGTACTAGTCTACCATGAGGGACCTTGTCAAAGGCCTTACTGAAGTCCATATAGACAACATCTACTGCCCTACCTGCATCAATCATCCTAGTGACCTCCTCGAAAAACTCTATCAAGTTAGTGAGACACGACCTCCCCTTCACAAAACCGTGCTGCCTCTCACTAATACGTCCATTTGCTTCCAAATGGGAGTAGATCCTGTCTCGAAGAATTCTCTCCAGTAATTTCCCTACCACTGAAGTAAGGCTTACCGGCCTGTAGTTCCCGGGATTATCCCTGCCACCCTTCTTAAACAGAGGAACAACATTGGCTATTCTCCAGTCCTCCGGGACATCCCCTGAAGACAGCGAGGATCCAAAGATTTCTGTCAAGGCCTCAGCAATTTCCTCTCCAGCCTCCTTCAGTATTCTGGGGTAGATCCCATCCGGCCCTGGGGACTTATCTACCTTAATATTTTTTAAGACACCCAACACCTCGTCTTTTTGGATCACAATGTGACCCAGGCTATCTACACCCCCTTCTCCAGACTCAACATCTACCAATTCCTTCTCTTTGGTGAATCTTCCTCCAATCCTCTGGGATCTCACCTGTGGCCAATGAGAACTCAAAGATTCTGACAGAGGCCCAGCGACTTCATCTCTTGCCTCCCTCAGTAATCTGGGATAGATGCCATCTGGCCTGGGGATTTGTCTACCTTAATGCTTTTTAACACACCGAACACTACCCCCCTCCTCATAATGACTTGTTCTAAAGTGTTTACACATCCCTCTGAGACACCACCAATCAACATGTCCCTCTCCTTTGTGAATACTGATGCAAAATACTCATTAAGGACCTCACCTGCTTCCTCTGGTTCAATACATAATTTCCCTCCTTTGTCCTTGAGTGGGCCAATTCTTTCTCTAGCTACCTTCTTGTTCCTAATATAAAATGCCTTGGGATTCTCCTTAATCCTGTCTGCCAAGGACATTGTGTGACCCTTTTTGCCCTCCCTGCTTGAGCTCTTTTCTACTTTCCTTGTCTTCCTCAAGTGCTTTATCTGTTTTTAGTTGCCTGTACCTCACTTATGCATCTTTTTTTCTTTTTGACAATATTTTCAAGTTCCCTGGTCATCCATGGTTCCCGTATCCTGCCTTTTTACCAGCACATGCCTGTCCTGCACTCCCATCAACTGCTCCTTAAAACTCCCACATGCCAAATGTGGATTGACCCTCAAACAGCCTCTCCCAAACACCAGCCTCCAAATCCGGCCTAATCTGGTTGTAGTTAGCCTTCCCCCAATTTAGCACCTTGACCCCAGGACAACACTCGTCCTTTTCCATGAGTATCCGAAAACCTAGGGAATTGTGGTCACTGTTCGCCACATGTTCTCCCACTACAACATTGATGAACTGGCCAGGCTCGTTCCCGAGCACTAGGTCCAATATACCCCCTCTCTAGTCGGACTATCCACATATTGTTCCAAAAAACTTTCTTGGACACACTTAACAAATTCCTCACCGTCCAGACCCCTAGCCCTAAGAGATTTCCAGTCAATATGACGAAAATTAAAGTCTCCCACTACAACAACCTTATTATTTCTACATCTATCCAGAATTTGCTTACATATCTGTTCCTCAAATTCCCGTGGGCTGTTGGGAGGCCTATAGTACACCCCATCATAGTGGCTGCCCCGTCCCTGTTGCTGAGCTCTACCCTTTTTTTCCCCAAACATTGAGTACATATAAACGATTTGGAGGAAAATGTAACTGGTCTGATTAGTAAGTTTGCAGACGACACAAAGGTTGGTGGAATTGCAGATAGCGATGAGGACTGTCAGAGGATACAGCAGGATTTAGATTGTTTGGAGACTTGGGCGGAGAGATGGCAGATGGAGTTTAATATGGACAAATGTGAGGTAATGCATTTTGGAAGGTCTAATGCAGGTAGGGAATATACAGTGAATGGTAGAACCCTCAAGAGTATCGTCAGTCAGAGAGATCTAGGTGCACAGGTCCACAGGTCACTGAAAGGGGCAACACAGGTGGAGAAGGTAGTCAAAAAGGCATTCGGCATGCTTACCTTCATTGGCCGTGGCATTGAGTATAAGAATTGGCAAGTCATGTTACAGCTGTATAGAACCTTAGTTAGGCCACACTTGGAGTATAGTGTTCAATTCTGGTCGCCACACTACCGGAAGGATGTGGAGGCTTTAG
The DNA here is from genome assembly GCF_047496885.1 of Scyliorhinus torazame. Classification (NCBI taxonomy): domain Eukaryota; kingdom Metazoa; phylum Chordata; class Chondrichthyes; order Carcharhiniformes; family Scyliorhinidae; genus Scyliorhinus; species Scyliorhinus torazame. The sequence continues at coordinate 2,592,629 of NC_092715.1, read as the reverse complement.
AGAGGGTGCAGAAGAGATTTACCAGGATGTTGCCTGGTATGGAGGGCATTAGCTATGATGAGCTGTTGAATAAACTCGGTTTGTTCTCACTGGAACGACAGAGGTTGAGGGGCGACCTGATAGAGGTCTACAAAATTATGAGGGGCATAGACAGAGTGGATAGTCAGAGGCTTTTTCCCATGGTAGAGGGGTCAATTACTAGGGGACATAGGTTTCAGGTGCAAGGGACAAGGTTTAGAGGAGATGTACGAGGCAAGTTTTTTTTTTTTTTTTTACACAGAGGGTAGTGGGTGTCTGGAACTCGCTGCCGGAGGTGGTGGTGGAAGCAGGGACGATAGTGACGTTTAAGGGGCATCTTGACAAATACATGAATAGGATGGGAATAGAGGGATACGGACCCAGGAAGTGTAGAAGATTTTAGTTGAGACGGGCAGCATGGTCGGCACAAGCTTGGAGGGCCGAAGGGCCTGTTCATGTGCTGTACATTTCTTTGTTATTATTTGTGAGGGTCAAGACGTGCTTGGACATGCTGAATTCTCCGTCTGTGTACACAAACAGACGCTGGGGTGTAGCGACTTGGGGATTTTCACAGTAACTTCACTGCAGTGTTAATGTAAGCCTGATTGTGACAATAATAAAGATGATTATTGCACAGGGTATTGGTGAGACCACATCGGGAGTATTGTGCACAGTACTAGTCTCCTTGGTTAAAGAAAGATGCAATTATATTAGAAACAGCCTGGTGAAGGTCTACAAGACTAAAACGAGGAATGGGCGTGTTGTGTTATGAGGAAAAGTTGAAGAGTTCTGTATCCACTGGAGATTAGAAAGTTAAGAGGCGACTTATTGAAAAATGTTAAGGTCCCGAGGGGTATTTGAGAAAGGCAGCAGGGACAATCCAGAAAATTATAGGCCGCTGAGCCTCACGGTGGGGAAGCTTTTGGGAAAGTTACTGAGGGACAGGATATATGCATATTCGGAGGAAAATAGACTAGTTAGTGACAGGCAGCATGGTTTTGTACGGGGAAGGTCACGTCTCACCAACTTGATTGAGTTTTTTGAAGAGGTAACAAAGAAAATAGATGAGTGAAGGGCAGTGTATGTAGTTTCTATGGACTTTAGTAAGGCGTTGACAAGGTCCCACATGGCAGAATGGTACAAAAACTAAAATTACGTGGGATTCGGGGTGGGCTGGCTAGATAGAACATAGAACAGTGCAGCATAGTACAGGCCCTTCGGCCCACGATGTTGTGCCAAACTAGTCTGAAACTAAGATCAAATCAACCTACTCCCAATCATTCTGGTGTGCTCCATATGCCGATCCAATAACCGCTTGAAAGTTCCTAAAGTGTCTGACACCACTACCATAGCTGGGAGTGCGTTCCACGCCCCAACCACTCTCTAAGAACCTACCTCTGACATCCCTCCTATATCTTCCACCATGAACCTTATAGTTATGTCCCCTTGTAACAGCTACACCCACCTGAGGAAAAAGCCGCTGAACGTCCACTCTATCTATCCCCCTCATCATCTTATACACCTCAATTAAGTCACCTCTCATCCTCCTTCGCTCCAATGAGACAAGCCCTAGTTCCCTCAACCTTTCCTCATAAGACTCTGCTGATTTCACCTGTGGGAAGTGCACCCATCTCCAGCTCCTCAGAAACCACGTTACGGAACTGGATGAACTTGGGATCATTCAGGAGGCAGAGATGGTCATAGATAGTAGCTTCAGGGATGTAGTTACTCCGAAGAATGAAGATAGATGGGTGACGGTGAGAGAGGCTGGGAGGAAGCAGTCACTACAGGGATCCCCTGCGGTCGTTCCCCTGAGTAACAAGTATACCGCTTTGGATACTGGTGGTGGTGGTGGTGGTGGGGGGGGGGGGGGGGGGGAGAAACTTACCAGGGGTAAGCCACAGTGACCGGATCTCCAGCACTGAGTCCGTCCCTGTGGCTCTGAAGGGAAGGAGGGAGAGAAATAGTTATTGGGGACTCGATAGTTAGAGGGACAGATAGACGGTTCTGTGGCAACGAAAGAGACTCACGGATGGTACGTTGCCTCCCGGGTGCCAGGGTCCGTGACATCTCAGACCGTGTTTTGAAAATGAAATGAAATGAAAATCGCTTATTGTCACGAGTAGGCTTCAATGAAGTTACTGTGAAAAGCCCCTAGTCGCCACATTCCGGCGCCTGTTCGGGGGGAGGCTGGTACAGGAATTGAACCGTGCTGCTGGCTTGCCTTGGTCTGCTTTAAAAGCCAGCAATTTAGCCCAGTGTGCTAAACCAGCCCCTCTCAGAATCCTTAAGGAGGAGGGGGAACAGTCACAAGTCGTGGTACACATCGGTACCAACGACATAGGTGAGAGAAGGGACGGTGATTTAAAACAGGAATTTAGGGGGCTAGGGTGGAAGCTGAGAGCCAGGACAAACCATGTTGTCATCTCTGGTTTGTTGCCGGTGCCACGTGCTAGCGAGTTGAGGAACAGGAAGAGAGTACAGATAAACATGTGGCTGCAGGGATGGTGCAGGAGGGAGGTTTCAGTTATGTGGATAATTGGAGCACATTCTGGGGAAGGTGGGATCTGCACAAACAGGACGGTTTGCACCTGAACCAGAGGGGCACCAATATCATGGGAGGGAAATTTACCACGGCTCTTCGGGGGGGGGGGGGGGGTTAAACTAATTTGTCAGGGGGATAGGAAAATGAGCTGTAGTCCAGAGGCCAGTGTTGAGTGTAGTGAGATACTGAGGAGGGTATCAAGGTCACAGGCATGTACCGGCAGACAGGAAGGTGGGTTGAAGTGTGTCTACTTTAATGCAAGGAGCATCCAGAATAAGGTAGGTGAACTTGGAGCGTGGATTGGTACCTGGGACTACGATGTTGTGGCCATTACGGAGACATGGTTAGAACAGGGACAGGAATGGTTGTTGGCAGTTCCGGGGTATAGATGTTTCAGTAAGAGTAGGGAAGGTGGTAAATTTGGCCAATTGGATAAGTAACTGGCTATCACATAGAAGACAGAGGGTGGTGGTGGATGGAACATTTTCAGACTGGAGACCAGTTATCAGCGGTGTACCACAGGGATCAGTGCTGGGTCCTCTGCTATTTGTGATTTTTATCAATGACTTGGAGGAGGGGGCTGAAGGGTGGGTCAGTAAATTTGCTGATGACACCAAGATTGGTGGAGTAGTGGACGAAGTGGAGTTCTGTTGTAGGCTGCAAAGAGACATTGATAGGATGCAGAGCTGGGCTGAAAAATGGCAGAAGGAGTTTAACCCTGATAAGTGCGAGGTGATTCATTTTGGACGGACAAATTTGAATGCGGATTACAGGGTCAACGGCAGGGTTCTGAGGAATGTGGAGGAACAGAGAGATCTTGGGGTTCATGTCCACAGATCTCTGAAGGTTGCCACTCAAGTGGACAGAGCCGTGAAGAAGTCTTACAATCATTCCCCCTCGCCCAAATATTTCCTCGTCCCAAATTTAATCCCCACCCCCCAAACAAATAACCATAGATCACAATTGGTGTTTTAAACATTTTATTGCAATATGTATAGAGAGCTGGGGGTAATAGAAGACAGAAAGCAGTGGTGGAAGGGTGTTTTCCAGAATGGAAATCTGTAGCTGGTGGTGTTCCGCAGGATCAGTGCTGGGACCTCTGTTGTTTGTCGTACATATATATTTTTTTAAAATTAAGAGCACCCAATTATTTTATTTTCCAATTAAGGAGCAATTTAATGTGGCCAATCCACCTACACTGCACATCTTTGGGTTGTGGGGGTGAAACCCACGCAGACACGGGGAGAACGTGCAAACTCCACACGGACAGTGACCCAGGGCCGGGATCGAATCCAGATCCTCAGCGCCGTGAGGCAGCAGTGCTAACCACTGAGCCACCGTGCCGCCCGTTTGTCGTTCATATAAATGATCTGGAGGAAATGTGGGTGGTCTGATCAGTACGTTTGCGGGTGACACGAAGATTGGTGGAGTTGCCGATAGTGCTGAGTTTCCAGAGGATACAACAGAAAATAGACAGATTGGAGACTTGGGCACAGAAATGGCAGATGGAGTTTAATCCGGACAAATGAGAGGTGATGCATTTTGGAGGATCAAATCTAGGTATGAATTACACTGTAAATGACAGAACCCTGAGGAACATTAACATACAGAGGGATCTGGGTGGGCAGGTCCATAGTTCCCTAAAGGTGGCAACACAGGTGGCCAAGGTGATTAAGAAGGCATCTGGCATGCTTGCCTTCATCAGCCGGGACACTGAGTACAAGAGTTGGAAAATCTTGTTGCAGCTGTATAAAACCTTGGTTAGGCCACATTTGGAGTTTTGCGTGCAGTTCTGGTCACCACATTATCAGAAGGATGTGGAAGCATTGAAGAGAGTGCAAAGAACTTTCACCAGGATGTTGCCTGGTCTCGAGGGTGTTGGCTATGAGGAGAGGTTGAATAAACTAAGATTGGTTTCACTGGAATGACGGAGGCTGAGGGGAGACCTGATAGAGGTCTGCAAAATTATGAGAGGCACAGACAGGGTGGATGGTGAGAGGCTTATTCCAAGGGTGGAAGTGACAATTACAAGGGGGCACAGGTTCAGTAAGAGGGGGAAGTTTAAGGGAGATGTGTGGGTAAGTTTTTCACGTAGAGTGGTGGGTGCCTGGAACGCGCTGCCAGAGGATGTGGTGCAAGCAGGAACATCAGCAACATTTAAGAGGCATCTGGATGGGTCCATGAATAGGGAGGAAATAGAGGGATACGGACCGAGTAAGGACTATGTTTTAAGTTAGGGCATGATGGTCGGCACAGACTTGGAGGGCCGAAGGGCCTGTTCCTGTGCTGTACTTTTCTTTGTTCTTTTTCTTTGATTGAGGGGGGCCGAGGGGAAATTTGGCGGATGTTTCATTTTGTCAGGGAATCGGGAACTAAGGGTCACTGTTTAAATAATAATAACCTTTGTCAGAAGTAGGCTTACATTAACACTGCAATGAAGTTACTGTGAAAATCCCCTTGTTGCCACATTCCATTTTTGCCACATTTTCATGGTCATTTCATTTCATTCCGGCACCTATTCGGGTACACAGAGGGAGAATTCAGAATGTCCAATTCACCTAACAACATGTGTTTTGGGACTTGTGGGAGGAAACCGGAGCACCCGGAGGAAACTCACGCAGACATGGGGAGAACGCGCAGACTCCGCAATGAATCGAACCTGTTGTTGTGAAGCAACTGTGCTACCGTGACGCCCATATTAAATGTTAAGGGGTCACTCTCTCTGAGAGCGGAGTTTCTGGAACTCTCTTCCACAGAGTTTTTGAATATTTTAAAGGTAGAGCAAGAGAGATTCTTGATTAACAAGGAGATGAAAGATTATCTGGGGTAAGCAGGAATGTGGGGTTGAAGTTACAATCAGATCAGTCATGATCGTATTGAATCGTGGGGCAGACTGGAGTGGTCCACCCCTGCTCCTAACCCAAAAGATAAATATGGGCTACTTACCATAATATCTATTGAAACAGGCCCACACAAACTTGTAGTTGTGAGTTACTCTGTTCACTACAGCACCCAGACAGCTCACACAGTGTTGAACAACCTGCCAAAAAATAAGATAAAAGTCCATTAGCCAGTGATGCTAAACAGACCCAATCTCAACATTCATCAAATCTATGACAGCAAACAGCTAGTCATATGGACTTTCTTTAACAACACAAAATGATTAGCACCCACTGAAGGATTTATAGTCAGCCATAGTCACACAAATAAATAGGGTGGTCACCTCAAACTGGAGGGAAGGAATGAAGGAAAGGAAATAACCAACACAAAGTAGGCAAGTATTTGTGCTGTGCTGCACCGAATAAGATTTTTTCCTGATTTTACATCTCAGTTCAGGTGGAGGTATATTAGAGGCAGTGAGCACGACGGGAAACAGGGAATGCAGTGAAAACATTAATAATTCAATGTCTGAGCAGCCAGGTGAGAAATCATGAAGCACTTTTCCAATGAAGGGTAGGGTAGTATCTGGAACTGTTCCCCCTACCCCTCCCTAAAAATGTTGTAGGTCAATTGCATCTTTAAATTAGAGATAGATAAGACTCTAGGGATATGCAGCAAAGGCAGATTCAAGACGTTTAGCCACAACTGACCGAAGGGAATCCTGTGGGGTGGAAAGGATTTCTCCTGCTTCTGTTTCCAATTCTAACCCATTCCAGTGTCTAGCCATACTGCCTGTCCAACTCTACCCTTAAAATGAAAATGAGGGAATGAGAGAACCATCAAATTACACAGCACGGTACGTAGTGATACATTGAGAGAGGGAGAATGAGGAAAGCCAATATAAAACAAAGGGTAGAATTCTAAAACGGGTGCAGGGTCAAAGGGACCTGGAGGTATATGCACGCAAACTGGCATCAGTTTTGGGACAGGGGGGACCTATACCGTTGGGATGGTCTCCACCTGAACCGAGCTGGGACCAGTGTTCTGGCGAAAAGAGTAAATAGGGTGGTCAATAGGACTTTAAACTAAAGATTGGGGGGGGGGGGCGAAGTGAGGGAACCAAGAGGTGAAGTAATCAGTGGGAAGCGTAGCTGCTTAGGAATACAAAAAAGCACGAAAAGACAGAACTCAGGAGAGGTTACAATAGTCCCCATCCCACAAAATATGACACAGTGTATGGAAAGGCTCAGTAAACCAAGGTCCACCACACTAAGAAAACAAAAAGGGACGGTCAATAGAGAATTAAAGGTGCTATATTTAAATGCGCGCAGTGTACGGACCAAGGTAGATGAGCTTGTGGCCCAGATTGTGACTGGCAGGTATGATGTGGTAGGCATCACAGAGACATGGTTGCAGGGGGTTCAGGACTGGCATTTAAACACCCAGGGATTCACAACCTACCGAAAAGAAAGAGAGGTGGGCAGAGGGGGCGGGGTTGCCTTGTTAATTAGGAATGAAATTAAATCAATAGCACTAAACGACATGGGGTCGGATGATGTGAAGTCTGTGTGGGTAGAGTTGAGGAACCACAAAGGCAAAAAAAACCATAATGGGAGTTATGTACAGGCCTCCTAACAGTGGTCAGGACCGGGGGCACAAAATGCACCACGAAATAGAAAGTGCATGTCAGAAAGGCAAGGTCACAGTGATCATGGGGGACTTTAATATGCAGGTGGACTGGGTAAATAATACTGCCAGTGGACCCAAGGAAAAGGGAATTCATTAGAAGCATCAGGAATAAGGTGGGTGAACTTAAGGCATGGATCGGTACTTGGGACTACGATGTGGTGGCCATCACGGAAACTTGGATAGAAGAGGGGCAGAAATGGTTGTTGGAGGTCCCTGGTTATAGATGTTTCAATAAGATTAGGGAGGGTGGTAAAAGAGGTGGGGGGGTGGCATTATTAATTAGAGATAGTATAACAGCTGCAGAAAGGCAGTTCGAGGAGTATCAGCCTACTGAGGTAGTATGGGTTGAAGTTAGAAATAGGAAAGGAGCAGTCACCTTGTTAGGAGTTTTCTATAGGCCCCCCAATAGTAGCAGAGATGTGGAGGAACAGATTGGGAAACAGATTTTGGAAAGGTGCAGAAGTCATAGGGTAGTAGTCATGGGCGACTTTAACTTCCCAAATATTGAGTGGAAACTCTTTAGATCAAATAGTTTGGATGGGGTGGTGTTTGTGCAGTGTGTCCAGGAAGCTTTTCTAACGCAGTATGTAGATTGTCCGACCAGAGGAGGGGCAATATTGGATTTAGTACTGGGTAATGAGCCAGGGCAAGTGATAGATTTGTTAGTGGGGGAGCATTTTGGAGATAGTGACCACAATTCTGTGACTTTCACTTTAGTAATGGAGAGGGATAGGTACGTGCAACAGGGCAAGGTTTACAATTGGGGGAAGGGTAAATACGATGTTGTCAGACAAGAATTGAAGTGCATAAGTTGGGAACATAGGCTGGCAGGGAAGGACACAAGTGAAACGTGGAACTTGTACAAGGAACAGGTGCTACGTGTCCTTGATATGTATGTCCCTGTCAGGCAGGGAAGAGATGGTCGAGTGAGGGAACCATGGTTGACAAGAGAGGTTGAATGTCTTGTTAAGAGGAAAAAGGAGACTTATGTAAGGCTGAGGAAACAAGGTTCAGACAGGGCATTGGAGGGATACAGGATAGCCAGGAGGGAACTGAAGAAAGGGATTAGGAGAGCTAAGAGAGGGCATGAACAATCTTTGGCGGGTAGGATCAAGGAAAACCCCAAGGCCTTTTACACATGAGAGAAATATGAGAATGACTAGAGCGAGGGTAGGTCCGATCAAGGACAGTAGCGGGAGATTGTGTATTGAGTCTGAAGAGATAGGAGAGGTCTTGAACGAGTACTTTTCTTCTGTATTTACAAATGAGAGGGGCGATATTGTTGGAGAGGACAGTGTGAAACAGATTGGTAAGCTCGAGGAAATACTTGTTAGGAAGGAAGATGTGTTGGGCATTTTGAAAAACTTGAGGATAGACAAGTCCCCCGGGCCTGACGTGATATATCCAAGGATTATATGGGAAGCAAGAGATGAAATTGCAGAGCCGTTGGCAATGATCTTTTCGTCCTCACTGTCAACAGGGGTGGTACCAGGGGATTGGAGAGTGGCGAATGTCGTGCCCCTGTTCAAAAAAGGGACTAGGGATAACCCTGGGAATTACAGGCCAGTTAGTCTTACTTCGGTGATAGGCAAAGTAATGGAAAGGGTACTGAAGGATAGGATTTCTGAGCATCTGGAAAGACACTGCTTGATTAGGGATAGTCAGCACGGATTTGTGAGGGGTAGGTCTTGCCTTACAAATCTTATTGAATTCTTTGAGGAGGTGACCAAGCATGTGGATGAAGGTAAAGCAGTGGATGTAGTGTACATGGATTTTAGTAAGGCATTTGATAAAGTTCCCCATGGTAGGCTTATGCAGAAAGTAAGGAGGCATGGGATAGTGGGAAATTTGGCCAGTTGGATAACGAACTGGCTAACCGATAGAAGTCAGAGAGTGGTGGTGGATGGCAAATATTCAGCCTGGATCCTAGTTACCAGTGGTGTACCGCAGGGATCAGTTCTGGGTCCTCTGCTGTTTGTGATTTTCATTAATGACTTGGATGAGGGAGTTGAAGGGTGTGTCAGTAAAATTGCAGACGATACGAAGATTGGTGGAGTTGTGGATAGTAAGGAGGGCTGTTGTCGGCTGCAAAGAGACATAGATCGGATGCAGAGCTGGGCTGAGAAGTGGCAGATGGAGTTTAACCCTGAAAAGTGTGAGGTTGTCCATTTTGGAAGGACAAATATGAATGCGGAATACAGGGTTAACGGTAGAGTTCTTGGCAATGTGGAGGAGCAGAGAGATCTTGGGGTCTATGTTCATACATCTTTGAAAGTTGCCACTCAAGTGGATAGAGCTGTGAAGAAGGCCTATGGTGTGCTCGCGTTCATTAACAGAGGGATTGAATTTAAGAGCCGTGAGGTGATGATGCAGCTGTACAAAACTTTGGTAAGGCCACATTTGGAGTACTGTGTACAGTTCTGGTCGCCTCATTTTAGGAAGGATGTGGAAGCTTTGGAAAAGGTGCAAAAAAGATTTACCAGGATGTTGCCTGGAATGGAGAGTAGGTCTTACGAGGAAAGGTTGAGGGTGCTAGGCCTTTTCTCATTAGAACGGAGAAGGATGAGGGGCGACTTGATAGAGGTTTATAAGATGATCAGGGGAATAGATAGAGTAGACAGTCAGAGACTTTTTCCCCGGGTGGAACAAACCATTACAAGGGGACATGAATTTAAGGTGAAAGGTGGAAGATATAGGAGGGATATCAGAGGTAGGTTCTTTACCCAGAGAGTAGTGGGGGCATGGAATGCACTGCCTGTGGAAGTAGTTGAGTCGGAAACATTAGGGACCTTCAAGCAGCTATTGGATAGGTACATGGATTACGGTTAAATGATATAGTGTAGATTTATTTGTTCTCAAGGGCAGCACGGTAGCATTGTGGATAGCACAATTGCTTCACAGCTCCAGGGTCACAGGTTCGATTCCGGCTTGGGTCACTGTCTGTGCGGAGTCTGCACATCCTCCCCGTGTCTGCGTGGGTTTCCTCCGGGTGCTCCGGTTTCCTCCCACAATCCAAAGATGTGCGGGTTAGGTGAATTGGCCAATGATAAATTGCCCTTAATGTCCAAATTGCCCTTGGTGTTGGGTGGAGGTGTTGAGTTTGGGTAGGGTGCTCTTTCCAAGAGCTGGTGCAGACTCAAAGGGCCGAATGGCCTCCTTCTGCACTGTAAATTCAATGATAATCTATGATTAATCTAGGACAAAGGTTCGGCACAACATCGTGGGCCGAAGGGCCTGTTCTGTGCTGTATTTTCTATGTTCTATGAATGTTTACAGGAGGGATTTTTGGAACAGCTTGTGATGGAACCCACGAGGGGACAGGCCATTCTGGACTTAGTGTTATAGAACAAAGAACAAAGAACAAAGAAATGTACAGCACAGGAACAGGCCCTTCGGCCCTCCAAGCCCGTGCCGACCATACTGCCCGACTAAACTACAATCTTCTACACTTCCTGGGTCCGTATCCTTCTATTCCCATCCTATTCATATATTTGTCAAGATGCCCCTTAAATGTCCCTATCGTCCCTGCCTCCACTACCTCCTCCGGTAGTGAGTTCCAGGCACCCACTACCCTCTGCGTAAAAAACTTGCCTCGTACATCTACTCTAAACTTTGCCCCTCTCACCTTAAACCTATGCCCCCTAGTAATTGACCCCTCTACCCTGGGGAAAAGCCTCTGACTATCCACTCTGTCTATGCCACTCATAATTTTGTATACCTCTATCAGGTCGCCCCTCAACCTCCTTCGTTCCAGTGAGAACAAACCGAGTTTATTCAATCGCTCCTCATAGCTTATGCCCTCCATACCAGGCAACATTCTGGTAAATCTCTTCTGCACCCTCTCTAAAGCCTCCACATCCTTCTGGTAGTGTGGCGACCAGAATTGAACACTATACTCCAAGTGTGGCCTAACTAAGGTTCTATACAGCTGCAACATGACTTGCCAATTCTTATACTCAATGCCCCGGCCAATGAAGGCAAGCATGCCGTATGCCTTCTTGACTACCTTCTCCACCTGTGTAGCCCCTTTCAGTGATCTGTGGACCTGTACTCCTAGATCTCTTTGACTTTCAATACTCTTGAGGGTTCTACCATTCACTGTATATTCCCTACCTGCATTAGCCCTTCCAAAATGCATTACCTCACATTTGTCCAGGTTAAACTCCATCTGCCATCTCTCCGCCCAAGTCTCCAGACAATCTAAATCCTGCTGTATCCTCAGACAGTCCTCATCGCTATCCGCAATTCCACCAACCTTTGTGTCGTCTGCAAACTTACTAATCAGACCAGTTACATTTTCCTCCAAATCATTTATATATACTACAAAGAGCAAAGGTCCCAGCACTGATCCCTGTGGAACACCACTGGTCACAGCCCTCCAATTAGAAAAGCATCCCTCCATTGCTACCCTCTGCCTTCTATGGCCTAGCCAGTTCTGTATCCACCTTGCCAGTTCACCCCTGATCCCGTGTGACTTCACCTTTTGTACTAGTCTACCATGAGGGACCTTGTCAAAGGCCTTACTGAAGTCCATATAGACAACATCTACTGCCCTACCTGCATCAATCATCTTAGTGACCTCCTCGAAAAACTCTATCAAGTTAGTGAGACACGACCTCCCCTTCACAAAACCGTGCTGCCTCTCACTAATACGTCCATTTGCTTCCAAATGGGAGTAGATCCTGTCTCGAAGAATTCTCTCCAGTAATTTCCCTACCACTGAAGTAAGGCTCACCGGCCTGTAGTTCCCGGGATTATCCCTGCCACCCTTCTTAAACAGAGGAACAACATTGGCTATTCTCCAGTCCTCCGGGACATCCCCTGAAGACAGCGAGGATCCAAAGATTTCTGTCAAGGCCTCAGCAATTTCCTCTCCAGCCTCCTTCAGTATTCTGGGGTAGATCCCATCCGGCCCTGGGGACTTATCTACCTTAATATTTTTTAAGACACCCAACACCTCGTCTTTTTGGATCACAATGTGACCCAGGCTATCTACACCCCCTTCTCCAGACTCAACATCTACCAATTCCTTCTCTTTGGTGAATACTGATGCAAAGTATTCATTTAGTACCTCGCCCATTTCCTCTGGCTCCACACATAGATTCCCTTGCCTATCCTTCAGTGGGCCAACCCTTTCCCTGGCTACCCTCTTGCTTTTTATGTAAGTGTAAAAAGCCTTGGGATTTTCCTTAACCCTATTTGCCAATGACTTTTCATGACCCCTTCTAGCCCTCCTGACTCCCTGCTTAAGTTCCTTCCTACTTTCCTTATATGCCACACAGGCTTCGTCTGTTCCCAGCCTTTTAGCCCTGACAAATGCCTCCTTTTTCTTTTTGACGAGGCCTACAATATCATTCGTCATCCAAGGTTCCCGAAAATTGCCGTATTTGTCTTTCTTCCTCACAGGAACATGCCTGTCCTGTATTCCTATCAACTGACACTTGAAAGCCTCCCACATGTCAGATGTTGATTTGCCCTCAAACATCCGCCCCCAATCTATGCTCTTCAGTTCCCGCCTAATATTGTTATAATTAGCCTTCCCCCAATTTAGCACATTCATCCTCGGACCACTCTTATCCTTGTCCACCAGTACTTTAAAACTTACTGAATTGTGGTCACTGTTACCGAAATGCTCCCCTACTGAAACATCTACCACCTGGCCGGGCTCATTCCCCAATACCAGGTCCAGTACCGCCTCTTCCCTAGTTGGACTGTTTACATATTGTTTTAAGAAGCCCTCCTGGATGCTCCTTACAAACTCTGCCCCGTCTAAGCCCCTGGCACTAAGTGAGTCCCAGTCAATATTGGGGAAGTTGAAGTCTCCCATCACCACAACCCTGTTGTTTTTACTCTTTTCCAAAATCTGTCTACCTATCTGCTCCTCTATCTCCCGCTGGCTGTTGGGAGGCCTGTAGTATACCCCCAACATTGTGACTGCACCCTTCTTATTCCTGATCTCTACCCATATAGCCTCACTGCCCTCTGAGGTGTCCTCTCGCTGTATAGCTGTGATACTCTCCTGAACAAGTAGCGCAACTCCGCCTCCCCTTTTACATCCCCCTCTATCCCGCCTGAAACATCTAAAACCTGGAACGTTTAGCTGCCAATCCTGCCCTTCCCTCAACCAGGTCTCTGTAATGGCAACAACATCATAGTTCCAAGTAGTAATCCAAGCTCTAAGTTCATCTGCCTTACCCGTAATGCTCCTTGCATTAAAACATATGCACTTCAGGCCACCAGACCCGCTGTGTTCAGCAACTTCTCCCCGTCTGCTCTGCCTCAGAGCCACACTGTCCATATTCCCTAGTTCTCCCTCAACGCTCTCACCTTCTGACCTATTGCTCCCGTGCCCACCCCCCTGCCATACTAGTTTAAACCCTCCCGTGTGACACTAGCAAATCTCGCGGCCAGGATATTTATGCCTCTCCGGTTTAGATGCAACCCGTCCATCTTATACAGGTCACACCTGCCCCGGAAGAGCTCCCAGTGGTCCAGATAACCGAAACCCTCCCTCCTACACCAGCTGTTTAGCCACGTGTTTGTCTGCTCTATCTTCCTATTTCTAGCCTCACTGGCACGTGGCACAGGGAGTAATCCCGAGATTACAACCCTCGAGGTCCTGTCTTTTAACTTTCTGCCTAGCTCCCTGAACTCCTGCTGCAGGACCTCATGCCTCTTCCTGCCTATGTCGTTAGTACCAATATGTACAACGACCTCTACCTGTTTGCCCTCCCCCTTCAGGATTCCCTCTACCCGTTCGGAGACATCCTGGACCCTGGCACCAGGGAGGCAACATACCATCCTGGAGTCTCTTTCACGTTATGTAATGAGCCAGACTTGATTAAAGATCTTAAAGTAAGGGAGCACTTAGGAGGCAGTGATCATAATATGGTCGAATTCAATCTCCAATTTGAAAGAAAGAAGGTAGAATCAGATATAAAGGTGTTACATTTAAATAAAGGTAACTACAGGGGCAAGAGGGAGGAACTGACGAAAATTGACTGGGAGCAGAGCCTAGTGGGAAAGACAGTAGAACAGCAATGGCAGGAGTTTCTGGGAGTAATTGAGGGCACAGTACAGAGGTTCATCCCAAAGAAAAGAAAGGTTATCAGAGGGGGGGGGGGGGGGGATTAGGCAGCCATGGCTGACAAAGGAAGTTAGGGAATGCATCAAAGCAAAAGAGAAAGCCTATAATGTGGCAAAGAGTAGTGGGAAGTCAGAAGATTGGGAAGGCTACAAAAACAAACAGAGGATAACAAAGAGAGAGATAAGGAAAGAGAGGATCAAATTTGAAGGTAGGCTAGCCAGTATCATTAGGAATGATAGTAAAAGTTTCTTTAAATACATTAAAAACAAACGGGAGGCAAAAGTTGACATTGGGCCGCTCCAAAATGACGCTGGTAATTTTGTGATGGGAGACAAGGAAATAGCCGAGGAACTGAATAAGTACTTTGCCTCAGTCTTCACAGTAGAAGACATGAGTAATATCCCAACAATTCCGGAGAGTCAGGGGACAGAGTTGAATATGGTAGCCATCACAAAGGAGAAAGTGCTAGAGAAACTAAGAGGTCTAAACATTGATAAATCTCCGGGCCCAGATGGGCTACATCCTAGAGTTCTAAAGGAGATAGCTGAAGAAATAGTGGAGGCGTTAGTTATGATCTTTCAAAAGTCACTGGAGTCAGGGAAAGTCCCAGAGGATTGGAAAATCGCTGTTGTAACCCCCCTGTTCAAGAAGGGAACAAGGAAAAAGATGGAAAATTATAGGCCAATTAGCCTAACCTCGGTTGTTGGCAAGATTCTAGAATCCCATTGTTAAGGATGAGATTTCTAAATTCTTGGAAGTGCAGGGTCGGATTAGGACAAGTCAGCATGGATTTAGTAAGGGGAGGTCGTGCCTGACAAACCTGTTAGAGTTCTTTGAAGAGATAACAAATAGGTTAGACCAAGGAGAGCCAATGGATGTTATCTATCTTGACTTCCAAAAGGCCTTTGAGGGGACATGAGAAGTATTTGGCAGGAAGGATCAAGGAAAACCCAAAAGCTTTCTATAGGTATGTCAGGAATAAGCGAATGACTAGGGAAAGAGTAGGGCCAGTCAAGGACAGGGATGGGAAATTGTGTGTGGAGTCTGAAGAGATAGGCGAGATACTAAATGAATATTTTTCGTCAGTATTCACTCAGGAAAAAGATATTGTTGTGGAGGAGAATGCTGAGCCCCAGGCTAATAGAATAGATGGCATTGAGGTACGTAGGGAAGAGGTGTTGGCAATTCTGGACAGGCTGAAAATAGATAAGTCCCCGGGACCTGATGGGATTTATCCTAGGATTCTATGGGAGGCCAGGGAAGAGATTGCTGGACCTTTGGCTTTGATTTTTATGTCATCATTGGCTACAGGAATAGTGCCAGAGGACTGGAGGACAGCAAATGTGGTCCCTTTGTTCAAAAAGGGGAGCAGAGACAACCCCGGCAACTATAGACCGGTGAGCCTCACGTCTGTAGTGGGTAAAGTCTTGGAGGGGATTATAAGGAACAAGATTTATAATCATCTAGATAGGAATAATATGATCAGGGATAGTCAGCATGGCTTTGTGAAGGGTAGGTCATGCCTCACAAACCTTATTGAGTTCTTTGAGAAGGTGACTGAACAGGTAGACGAGGGTAGAGCAGTTGATGTGGTGTATATGGATTTCAGCAAAGCGTTTGATAAGGTTCCCCACGGTAGGCTATTGCAAAAAATACGGAGGCTGGGGATTGAGGGTGATTTAGAGATGTGGATCAGAAATTGGCTAGCTGAAAGAAGACAGAGGGTGGTGGTTGATGGGAAATGTTCAGAATGGAGTACAGTCACAAGTGGAGTACCACAAGGATCTGTTCTGGGGCCGTTGCTGTTTGTCATTTTTATCAATGACCTAGAGGAAGGCGCAGAAGGGTGGGTGAGTAAATTTGCAGACGATACTAAAGTCGGTGGTGTTGTCGATAGTGTGGAAGGATGTAGCAGGTTACAGAGGGATATAGATAAGCTGCAGAGCTGGGCTGAGAGGTGGCAAATGGAGTTTAATGTAGAGAAGTGTGAGGTGATTCACTTTGGAAGGAATAACAGGAATGCGGAATATTTGGCTAATGGTAAAGTTCTTGAAAGTGTGGCTGAGCAGAGGGATCTAGGTGTCCATGTACATAGATCCCTGAAAGTTGCCACCCAGGTTGATAGGGTTATGAAGAAGGCCTATGGAGTGTTGGCCTTTATTGGTAGAGGGATTGAGTTCCGGAGTCGGGAGGTCATGTTGCAGCTGTACAGAACTCTGGTCCGGCCGCATTTGGAGTATTGCATACAGTTCTGGTCACCGCATTATAGGAAGGACGTGGAGGCTTTGGAGCGGGTGCAGAGGAGATTTACCAGGATGTTGCCTGGTATGGAGGGAAAATCTTATGAGGAAAGGCTGACGGACTTGAGGTTGTTTTCATTGGAGAGAAGAAGGTTAAGAGGAGACTTAATAGAGGCATACAAAATGATCAGGGGGTTGGATAGGGTGGACAGTGAGAGCCTTCTCCCGCGGATGGATATGGCTGGCACGAGGGGACATAACTTTAAACTGAGGGGTAATAGATATAGGACAGAGGTCAGAGGTAGGTTCTTTACGCAAAGAGTAGTGAGGCCGTGGAATGCCCTACCTGCTACAGTAGTGAACTCGCCAACATTGAGGGCATTTAAAAGTTTATTGGATAAACATATGGATGATAATGGCATAGTGTAGGTTAGATGGCTTTTGTTTCGGTGCAACATCGTGGGCCGAAGGGCCTGTACTGCGCTGTATTGTTCTATGTTCTATGTGTCTCACGGGAGACTGAGTAAAATAAGGGCCCATGGTATTCGAGGCAAGGTACTAACATGGATTGACGATTGGCTGTCAGGCAGAAGGCAGAGAGTTGGGATAAAAGGTTCTTTTTTGGAATGGCAACCGGTGACGAGTGGTGTCCCGCAGGGCTCAGTGTTGGGGCCACAGCTGTTCTCTTTATATATTAACGATCTAGATGACGGGACTGGGGGCATTCTGGCTAAGTTTGCCGATGATACAAAGATAGGTGGAGGGGCAGGTAGTATTGAGGAGGTGGGGGGGCTGCAGAAAGATTTAGACAGTTTAGGAGAGTGGTCCAAGAAATGGCTGATGAAATTCAACGTGGGCAAATGCGAGGTCTTGCACTTTGGAAAAAAGAATAGAGGCGTGGACTATTTTCTAAACGGTGACAAAATTCATAATGCTGAAGTGCAAAGGGACTTGGGAGTCCTAGTCCAGGATTCTCTAAAGGTAAACTTGCAGGTAAAGGGCAGCACGGTAGCCTTGTGGATAGCACAATTGCTTCACAGCTCCAGGGTCCCAGGTTCGATTCCGGCTTGGGTCACTGTCTGTGCGGAGTCTGCACATCCTCCCTGTGTGTGCGTGGGTTTCCTCCGGGTGCTCCGGTTTCCTCCCACAGTCCAAAGATGTGCGGGTTAGGTGGATTGGCCATGATAAATTGCCCTTAGTGTCCAAAATTGCCCTTAGTGTTGGGTGGGGCTACTGGGTTATGAGGATAGGGTGGCGGTGTTGACCTTTAGTAGGGTGCTCTTTCCAAGAGCCGGTGCAGACTCGATGGGCCGAATGGCCTCCTTCTGCACTGTAAATTCTATGAAAAGGTTGAGTCTGTAATTAAGAAAGCAAATGCAATGTTGTCATTCATCTCAAGAGGCTTGGAATATAAAAGCAGGGATGTACTTCTGAAGCTTTATAAAGCATTAGTTAGGCCCCATTTAGAATACTGTGAGCAATTTTGGGCCCCACACCTCAGGAAGGACATACTGGCACTGGAGTGGGTCCAGCGGAGATTCACAAGGATGATCCCAGGAATGGTAGGCCTAACATACGATGAACGTCTGAGGATCCTGGGATTATATTCATTGGAGTTTAGGAGGTTGAGGGGAGATCTAATAGAAACTTACAAGATAATGAATGGCTTAGATAGGGTGGATGTAGGGAAGTTGTTTCCATTAACAGGGGAGACTCGGACCCGGGGGCACAGCCTTAGAATAAAAGGGAGTCACTTTAGAACAGAGATGAGGAGAAATTTCTTCAGCCAGAGAGTGGTGGGTCTGTGGAATTCATTGCCACAGAGGGCGGTGGAGGCCGGGACGTTGAGTGTCTTTTAGGCAGAAGTTGATAAATTCTTGATTTCTCGAGGAGTTAAGGGCTATGGAGAGAGAGCGGGTAAATGGAGTTGAAATCAGCCATGATTGAATGGTGGAGTGGACTCGATGGGCCGAATGGCCTTACTTCCACTCCTATGTCTTATGGTCTAAACTGTTGAAGCTGGCAGGCAGGTTGAGAAAGTGGTTAATAATGCTTTATATGAAGAGGCACAGAGTACAAAAGTAAGGAAATTATGTCATACCTTTATAAAATATGGATGTGAGTTAGGAGTAGGCCATTTGGCCCCTCGAGCCTACTCTGCCATTCAATACGATTACAGCTTATCTGCTTGTAACATCAACGCCACATTCCTCTCTACCCCCAATAACCTTCCACCCCCTTGTGCATCAAGAATCTATCCACCTCTGCCTTAAAAATATTCAGAGACTCTGCCTCCACTTCCTTTTGAGGAAGTCAGTTCCAGAGACTCACCACACTCAAGAGCAATAAAATCTCTCATCTCCATCTTAAATGAGTGACCCCTTATTTTTAAACAGTGACCCATAGTTCTAGATTCTCCCACAAGAGGAAACATCCTCTCTGGATCGTAGCGGTTTCGATGAAATTGCCCATACTCATTTATTTATTGAGGTTTTTCAAATTTTAATTCACACACATACACATGCAAAAAAACAAACAATTGGATTGGATTTATTTATTGTCACGTGTACCGAGGTACAGTGAAAAGTATTTTTCTGCGAGCAGCTCAACAGATCATTCAGTACATGGGTAGAAAAGGGAATAAAAGAAAATACATAATAGGGCAACACAACATATACAATGTAACTACATAAACACCGGCATCGGATGAAGCATACAGGGTGTAGTGTTAATGAGGTCAGTCCATAAGAGAGTCGTTTAGGAGTCTGGTGACAGTGGGGAAGAAACTGTTTTTGAGTCTGTTCGTGCGTGTTCTCAGACTTCTGTATCTCCTGCCCGATGGAAGAAGTTGGAAGAGTGAGTAAGCTGGGTGGGAGGGATCTTTGATTATGCTGCCCGCTTTCCCCAGGCAGCGGGAGGTGTAGATGGAGTCAATGGATGGGAGGCAGGTTTGCGTGATGGACTGGGCGGTGTTCACGACTCTGAAGTTTCTTGCGGTCCTGGGCCGAGCAGTTGCCATACCAGGCTGTGATGCAGCCCGATAGGATGCTTGCTATGGTACATCTGTAAAAGTTGGTACGGGTTAATGTGGACATGCCGAATTTCCTTAGTTTCCTGAGGAAGTATAGGCGCTGTTGTGCATTCTTGGTGGTAGTGTCGACGTGGGTGGACCAGGACAGATTTTTGGAGATGTGCACTCCTCGGAATTTGATAGTGCTAACTGATGCACCATCAATTACACACGAGGCAAGTTGTAGAAAACAAAGTAATGATTTCAATACTCTAAGATGTAGCCTGTCTGCTGCTGAACCCAGACTGGAGGCAGGGCTGCAGATCAGTCAACTGTATACAATAGTGGGGCGGAGCTACGGAAGGACAACAATATATAACACAGAGTAACAATGGAACAAACAGTAACAGAGAATATATACTGCTCTGTAAGTAACAGTGGAACTACAGCAACAGTGGTTCACCACACTAACCATCTCCACCTCGGTCCCGTTGATGCTGACAGGGGTGTGTACAGTACGTTGTTTCATGAAGTCAATGACCAGCTCTTTAGTTTTGCTGGCATTGAGGGAGAGATTGTTGTCGCTACACCACTCCACAAGGTTCTCTATCTCCCTCCTGTATTCTGACTCAGCGTTATTAGAGATCCGGCCCACTATGGTCGTATCGTCAGCAAACTTGTAGATGGAGTTGGAACCAGATTTTGCCACGCCGTCGTGTGTGTAGAGTAGGGTAGGGGGCGAAGTACACAGCCTTGCGGGGCGCCGGTGTTGAGGACTATTGTGGAGGAGGAGGTGTTGTTCATTTTTACTGATTGTGGTCAGTTAGTCAGAAAATCGAGGATCCAGTTGCAGAGTGGGGAGCCAAGTCCTAGGTTTTGGAGCTTTGAAATGAGCTTGGCTGGGATTATGGTGTTGAAGGCGGAGCTGTAGTCAATAAATAGGAGTCTGATGTAGGAGTCCTTGTTGTCGAGATGATCCAGGGATGAGTGTAGGGCCAGAGAAATGGTGTCTGATGTGGACCAGTTGCGATGGTATGCGAACTGCAGTGGATCAAGGAGTTCTGGGAGTATGGAGGTGATGCGCTTCATGATCAACCTCTCAAAGCACTTCATTACGACTGAAGTCAGGGCCACCGGACGGTAGTCATTGAAGCACGTTGCCTGGTTCTTCTTTGGCACCAGTATGGGCTGTAGTTGGGCTGTAGTATGGGCTGAAGTTAGAAACAGGAAAGGAGAGGTCACCCTGTTGGGAGTTTTCTATAGGCCTCCAAATAGTTCTAGGGATGTAGAGGAAAGGATGGCGAAGATGATTCTGGATAAGAGCGAAAGTAACAGGGTAGTTATTATGGGAGACTTGAACTTTCCAAACATTGACTGGAAAAGATATAGTTCGAGTACAATAGATGGGTCGTTTTTTGTACAGTGTGTGCAGGAGGGTTTCCTGACGCAATATGTTGACAGGCCAACAAGAGGCGAGGCCACTTTGGATTTGGTTTTGGGTAATGAACCAGGCCAGGTGTTGGATTTGGAGGTAGGAGAGCACTTTGGGGACAGTGACCACAATTCGGTGACGTTTACGTTAGTGATGTAAAGGGATAAGTATACACCGCAGCGCAAGAGTTATAGCTGGGGGAAGGGCAATTATGATGCCATTAGACACGACTTGGGGGGGGGGGGGTAGGTTGGAGAAGTAGGCTGCAAGTGTTGGGCACACTGGATAAGTGGAGCTTGTTCAAGGAACAGCTACTGCGTGTTCTTGATAAGTACATACCGGTCAGGTAGGGAGGAAGGCGTCGAGCGAGGGAACCGTGGTTTACAAAGAAGTGGAATCTCTGTTAAGAGGAAGGAGGCGGCCTATGTGAAGATGAGGTGTGAAGTTTCAGTTGGGGCGAGGGATAGTTACAAGGTAGCGAGGAAGGATCTAAAGAGAGAGCTAAGACGAGCAAGGAGGGGACATGAGAAGTATTTGGCAGGTAGGATCAAGGAAAACACAAAAGCTTTCTATAGGTATGTCAGGGATAAAAGAATGACTCGGGTAAGAGTAGGGCCAGTCAAGGACAGGGATGGGAAGTTGTGTGTGGAGTCTGAAGAGATAGGCGAGATACTAAATGAATATTTTTCGTCAGTATTCACTCAGGAAAAAGATAATGTTGTGGAGGAGAATGCGGAGACCCAGGCTATTAGAATAGATGGCATTGAGGTACGTAGGGAAGAGGTGTTGGCAATTCTGGACAGGCTGAAAATAGATAAGTCCCCGGGGCCTGATGGGATTTATCCTAGGATTCTCTGGGAAGCCAGGGAAGAGATTGCTGGGCCTTTGGCTTTGATTTTTATGTCATCATTGGCTACAGGAAGAGTGCCAGAGGACTGGAGGATAGCAAATGTGGTCCCTTTGTTCAAAAAGGAGAGTAGAGATAACCCCGGCAACTATAGACCGGTGAGCCTCACGTCTGTTGTGGGTAAAGTCTTGGAGGGGATTATAAGAGACAAGATTTATAATCATCTAGATAGGAATAATATGATCAGGGATAGTCAGCGTGGCTTTGTGAAGGGTAGGTCATGCCTCACAAACCTTATAGAGTTCTTTGAGAAGGTGACTGAACAGGTAGACGAGGGTAGAGCAGTTGATGTGGTGTATATGGATTTCAGTAAAGCATTTGATAAGGTTCCCCACAGTAGGCTATTGCAGAAAATACGGAGGCTGGGGATTGAGGGTGATTTAGAGATGTGGATCAGAAATTGGCTAGCTGAAAGAAGACAGAGGGTGGTGGTTGATGGGAAATGTTCAGAATGGAATTCAGTTACAAGTGGCGTAACACAAGGATCTGTTCTGGGGCCGTTGCTGTTTGTCATTTTTATCAATGACCTAGAGGAGGGCGCAGAAGGGTGGGTGAGTAAATTTGCAGACGACACTAAAGTCGGTGGTGTTGTCGACAGTGCGGAAGGATGTAGCAGGTTACAGAGGGACATAGATAAGCTGCAGAGCTGGGCTGAGAGGTGGCAAATGGAGTTTAATGTAGAGAAGTGTGAAGTGATTCACTTTGGAAGGAATAACAGGAATGCGGAATATTTGGCCAATGGTAAAGTTCTTGGAAGTGTGGATGAGCAGAGGGATCTAGGTGTCCATGTACATAGATCCCTGAAAGTTGCCACCCAGGTTGATAGGGTTGTGAAGAAGGCCTATGGAGTGTTGGCCTTTATAAGTAGAGGGATTGAGTTCCGGAGTCATGAGGTCATGTTGCAGCTGTACAAAACTCTGGTACGGCCGCATTTGGAGTATTGCGTACAGTTCTGGTCACCGCATTATAGGAAGGACGTGGAAGCTTTGGAGCGGGTGCAGAGGAGATTTACCAGGATGTTGCCTGGTATGGAGGGAAAATCTTATGAGGAAAGGCTGATGGACTTGAGGTTGTTTTCGTTGGAGAGAAGAAGGTTAAGAGGAGACTTAATAGAGGCATACAAAATGATCAGGGGGTTAGATAGGGTGGACAGTGAGAGCCTTCTCCCGCGGATGGAAATGGCTACCACGAGGGGACATAGCTTTAAACTGAGGGGTAATAGATATAGGACAGAGGTCAGAGGTAGGTTCTTTACGCAAAGAGTGGTGAGGCCGTGGAATGCCCTACCTGCAACAGTAGTGAACTCGCCAACATTTAGGCCATTTAAAAGTTTATTGGATAAGCATATGGATGAGAATGGCATAGTGTAGGTTAGATGGCTTTTGTTTCGGTGCAACATCGTGGGCCGAAGGGCCTGTACTGCGCTGTATCGTTCTATGTTCTATGATGGTCGTCTTCTTGAAGCAGGTGGGGACCTCGGAGTGGAGTCGGGACAGGTTAAAGATGTCCGTGAATACTTCTGCCAGCTGGTCCGCGCAGGTTCTGAGTGCACGATAGGGATCCCATACCGGGCCCGTCGCCTTCCAAGGGTTCACTTTCAGGAAGGCCGATCTGACTTTGGAAGCTGTGATGGTGGGTATGGGTGAGTTATGGGCTGCTGGGGCACTCGACAGCGGATTGTTGGTTACCTGCTCGAACCGAGCAGTGGATGCATTGAGTTCATCGGGGAGGGGTGCGCTGCTGCCGGAAATACTGCTCGGCTTCGCTTTGTAACCCGTTATGTTATTTAGTCCTTGCCACAACCGCCGAGAGTCTGTCTGTGAGTCTAGCTTGGTTTGATATTCTCTCTTGGCGTCTCGGATGGCTTTGCGGAGGTCGTACCTGGATTTCTTGTATAGGTCAGGGTCGTCTGACTTGAACGCCTCAGATCTGTCCTTCAGTAGGGAGCCAATCTCGCGATTGAGGCATGGTTTCCGGTTGGGGAACATACGTACTGCTTTCTTTGACACGCAGTCGTCCACACATTTTCTGATGAAGTCTGTGACGGTGATGGCATACTCATTTAAGTTGGTCGCTGAGTTCTTAAATATGGACCTGTCCACTGTCTCTAAGCAATCACGTAAGAGCTCTTCAGTTTCCTCGGACCAGCACTGCACAACCTTCTTCCACCCTTCGCTTTGTCTGATGGCGTGGTGCGCTCCGCCCGGTGAATTGAGAAGCCTTCAGGTTGTATGGCACAGTCTGGTGAGGCGGGGGTGAGCCATGTCTCTGCGAAACAGAGCACACAGCAGTCTCTTACTTCCCACTGAGAGGTAAGTCTGGCATGAAGTTCATCCAGCTTGTTTTCGATCACTTGGACGTTTGCCAGGAGTATGCTGGGGAGAGGGGTCTTGAAACCGTGTTGCTTCAAAGAACAAAGAAAAGTACAGCACAGGAACAGGCCCTTCGGCCCTCCAAGCCCGTGTCGACCATGCTGCCCGTCTAAACTAAAATCTTCCGGGGTCCGTATCCCTCTATTCCCATCCTATTCATGTATTTGTCAAGATGCCCCTTAAATGTCACTATTGTCCCTGCTTCCACCACCTCCTCCGGCAGCGAGTTCCAGGCACCCACTACCCTCGGTGTAAAAAACCTGTCTCGTCCATCTCCTCGAAACCTTGCCCCTCTCACCTTAAACCTATGCCCCCTAGTAATTGATCCCTCTACCCCGGGGAAAAGCCTCTGACTATCCACTCTGTCTATGCCCCTCATAATTTTGCAGACCTCTATCAGGTCGCCCCTCAACCTCCTTCGTTCCAGTGAGAACAAACCGAGTTTATTCAACCGCTCCTCGTAGCTAATGCCCTCGATACCAGGCTTCAGTCTAACCTGCAGACCACCGCATTTCCCTCGCTTCCTTGGCCGGCGGCAAAAGCATAAAGATAACTACAGGTGTCAATTCATAACAAATACAGCTCTGAACACGGCAGCACGGTGACACAGTGGCTAGCACTGCTGCCTAACAGGTAGTATGCTCTTCCAGAGGGTCGGTGCAGACTCAATGGGTCGAATGGCCTCTTTCTGAACTGTTAACAGCAGTCATTACAACGAGACAACTTTAGGATCAAAGATTCATCTGTTCACAAACAGGATACAGGCAACAGTCCAGCCCTGCCTCACACCGATAGCTTAAAACATAATGATGGAAGAAAACAACAATACCCAAGAACCCCAGTTAAGGGGAATTTGGTTAACTCTTACAGCACAATTTACACTCTCCTCCAGACACACACGGAGCAGGCAGCCACTGTCACATTTCATCCTCCAGACACACACGGAGCAGGCAGCCACTGTCACGTTCCATCCTCCAAACACACACGGAGCAGGCAGCCACTCCCACGTTCCATCCTCCAGACACACACGGAGCAGGCAGCCACTCCAACGTTCCATCCTCCAGACACACACATGGAGCAGGCAGCCACTCCCACGTTCCATCCTCCAGACACACACGGAGCAGGCAGCCACTCCCACGCTCCATCCTCCAGACACACACGGAGCAGGCAGCCACTCCCACGTTCCATCCTCCAGACACACACGGAGCAGGCAGCCACTGTCACATTCCATCCTCCAGACACACACGGAGCAGGCAGCCACTCCCACATTCCATCCTCCAGACACACACACGGAGCAGGCAGCCACTCCCACGTTCCATCCTCCAGACACACACTGAGCAGGCAGCCACTGTCACATTCCATCCTCCAGACACACACACGGAGCAGGCAGCCACTCCCACGTTCCATCCTCCAGACACACACGGAGCAGGCAGCCACTCCCACGTTCCATCCTCCAGACACACACGGAGCAGGCAGCCACTGTCACATTCCATCCTCCAGACACACACATGGAGGAGGCAGCCACTCCTACGTTCCATCCTCCAGACACACACGGAGCAGGCAGCCACTCCCACGTTCCATCCTCCAGACACACACGGAGCAGGCAGCCACTCCCACGTTCCATCCTCCAGACACACACGGAGCAGGCAGCCACTGTCACGTTCCATCCTCCAGACACACACGGAGCAGGCAGCCACTGTCACGTTCCATCCTCCAGACACACACGGAGCAGGCAGCCACTGTCACGTTCCATCCTCCAGACACACACGGAGCAGGCAGCCACTGTCACATTCCATCCTCCAGACACACACATGGAGCAGGCAGCCACTCCCACGTTCCATCCTCCAGACACACACACGGAGCAGGCAGCCACTCCCATGTTCCATTCTCCAGACACACACGGAACAGGCAGCCACTGTCACGTTCCATCCTCCAGAAACACACACGGAGCAGGCAGCCACTCCCATCTTCCATTCTCCAGACACACACGGAGCAGGCAGCCACTGTCACGTTCCATCCTCCAGACACACACGGAGCAGGCAGCCACTCCGACGTTCCATCCTCCAGACACACACGGAGCAGGCAGCCACTCCCACATTCCATCCTCCAGACACACACACGGAGCAGGCAGCCACTGTCACGTTCCATCCTCCAGACACACACATGGAGCAGGCAGCCACTCCCACGTTCCATCCTCCAGACACACACGAGCAGGCAGCCACTCCCACATTCCATCCTCCGGACACAAACACGGAGCAGGCAGCCACTGTCACGCTCCATCCTCCAGACACACATGGAGCAGGCAGCCACTGTCACGTTCCATCCTCCAGACACACACGGAGCAGGCAGCCACTCCCACGTTCCATCCTCCAGACACACACGGAGCAGGCAGCCACTGTCACATTCCATCCTCCAGACACACATGGAGCAGGCAGCCACTGTCACGTTCCATCCTCCAGACACACACATGGAGCAGACAGCCACTCCCACGTTCCATCCTCCAGACACACACGGAGCAGGCAGCCACTGTCACATTCCATCCTCCAGTCACACACGGAGCAGGCAGTCAATCCCACGTTCCATCCTCCAGACACACATGGAGCAGGCAGCCACTGTCACGTTCCATCCTCCAGACACACACGGAGCAGGCAGCCACTACCACGTTCCATCCTCCAGACACACACGGAGCAGGCAGCCACTCCCACGTTCCATCCTCCAGACACACACACGGAGCAGGCAGCCACTGTCACATTCCATCCTCCAGACACACACGGAGCAGGCAGCCACTCCCACGTTCCATCCTCCAGACACACACGGAGCAGGCAGCCACTCCCACGTTCCATCCTCCAGACACACACATGGAGCAGGCAGCCACTCCCACGTTCCATCCTCCAGGCACACACTGAGCAGGCAGCCACTCCCACATTCCATCCTCCAGACACACACGGAGCAGGCAGCCACTGTCACGTTCCATCCTCCAGACACACACGAGCAGGCAGCCACTGTCACATTCCATCCTCCAGACACACACGGAGCAGGCAGCCACTCCCACGTTCCATCCTCCAGACACACACGGAGCAGGCAGCCACTCCCACGTTCCATCCTCCAGACACACACGGAGCAGGCAGCCACTCCGACGTTCCATCCTCCAGACACACACGGAGCAGGCAGCCACTCTCACATTCCAACCTCCAGACACACACGGAGCAGGCAGCAACTCCCACGTTCCATCCTCCAGACACACACGGAGCAGGCAGCCACTCCCACGTTCCATCCTCCAGACACACACTGAGCAGGCAGCCACTGTCACGTTCCATCCTCCAGACACACACTGAGCAGGCAGCAACTCCCACGTTCCATCCTCCAGACACACACTGAGCAGGCAGCAACTCCCACGTTCCATCCTCCAGACACACACGGAGCAGGCAGCCACTCCCACATTCCATCCTCCAGACACACACGGAGCAGGCAGCCACTCCCACGTTCCATCCTCCAGACACACACGGAGCAGGCAGCCACTCCCACATTCCATCCTCCAGACACACACACGGAGCAGGCAGCCACTCCCACGTTCCATCCTCAAAACACACACGGAGCAGGCAGCCACTGTCACATTCCATCCTCCAGACACACAGGGAGCAGGCAGCCACTGTCACATTCCATCCTCCAGACACACACTGAGCAGGCAGCCACTCCCACGTTCCATCCTCCAGAAACACACACGGAGCAGGCAGCCGCTCCCACGTTCCATCCTCCAGACACACACGGAGCAGGCAGCTACTCCCATCTTCCATCCTCCAGACACACACACGGAGCAGGCAGCCACTCCCACGTTCCATCCTCCAGACGCACACACGGAGCAGGCAGCCACTCCCACATTCCATCCTCCAGACACACACACTGAGCAGGCAGCCACTGTCACGTTCCATCCTCCAGACACACACGGAGCAGGCAGCCACTGTCACGTTCCATCCTCCAGACACACACGGAGCAGGCAGCCACTCCCACATTCCATCCTCCAGACACACACACGGAGCAGGCAGCCACTCCCACGTTCCATCCTCCAGACACACACACGGAGCAGGCAGCCACTCCCACGTTCCATCCTCCAGACACACACGGAGCAGGCAGCCGCTCCCACGTTCCATCCTCCAGACACACACACGGAGCAGGCAGCCACTGTCACGTTCCATCCTCCAGAAACACACACGGAGCAGGCAGCCACTCCCACGTTCCATCCTCCAGACACACACGGAGCAGGCAGCCACTCCCACATTCCATCCTCCAGACACACACACGGAGCAGGCAGCCACTGTCACATTCCATCCTCCAGACACACACGGAGCAGGCAGCAACTCCCACGTTCCATCCTCCAGACACACGCACGGAGCAGGCAGCCACTCCCACGTTCCATCCTCCAGACACACACGGAGCAGGCAGCCACTGTCACGTTCCATCCTCCAGACACACACGGAGCAGGCAGCCACTCCCACGTTCCATCCTCCAGACACACACGGAGCAGGCAGCCACTCCCACGTTCCATCCTCCAGACACACACGGAGCAGGCAGCCACTCCCATCTTCCATTCTCCAGACACACACGGAGCAGGCAGCCACTCCCACGTTCCATCCTCAAGACACACACGGAGCAGGTAGCCACTGTCACGTTCCATCCTCCAGACACACACATGGAGCAGGCAGCCACTCCCACGTTCCATCCTCCAGACACACACGGAGCAGGCAGCCACTCCCACGTTCCATCCTCCAGACACACACACACGGAGCAGGCAGCCACTGTCACGTTCCATCCTCCAGACACACACGGAGCAGGCAGCCACTCCCACGTTCCATCCTCCAGACACACACGGAGCAGGCAGCCACTCACACGTTCCATCCTCCAGACACACACGGAGCAGGCAGCCACTCCCACGTTCCATCCTCCAGACACACACGGAGCAGGCAGCCACTCCCACGTTCCATCCTCCAGGCACACACGGAGCAGGCAGCCACTCCCACGTTCCATCCTCAAAACACACACGGAGCAGGCAGCCACTGTCACATTCCATCCTCCAGACACACACATGGAGCAGGCAGCCACTGTCACGTTCCATCCTCAAGACACACACGGAGCAGGCAGCCACTGTCACGTTGCATCCTCCAGACACACATGGAGCAGGCAGCCAGTGTCACATTCCATCCTCCAGACACACACACGGAGCAGGCAGCCACTGTCACGTTCCATCTTCAAGACACACACGGAGCAGGCAGCCACTGTCACGTTCCATCCTCCAGACACACACGGAGCAGGCAGCCACCGTCACGTTCCATCCACCAGACACACACGGAGCAGGTAGCCACTGTCACGTTCCATCCTCCAGACACACACATGGAGCAGGCAGCCACTGTCACGTTCCATCCTCCAGACACACACGGAGCAGGCAGCCACTCCCACGTTCCATCCTCCAGAGACACACGGAGCAGGCAGCCTCTCCCACGTTCCATCCTCCAGACACACACACACGGAGCAGGCAGGCACTGTCACGTTCCATCCTCCAGACACACACTGAGGAGGCAGCCACTGTCACGCTCCATCCTCCAGACACACACTGTGCAGGCAGCCACTCCCACGTTCCATCCTCCAGACACACACGGAGCAGGCAGCCACTCCCACGTTCCATCCTCCAGACACACACGGAGCAGGCAGCCACTGTCACATTCCATCCTCCAGACACACACACTGAGCAGGCAGCCACTGTCACGTTCCATCCTCCAGACACACACGGAGTAGGCAGCCACTCCCACGTTCCATCCTCAAGACACACATGGAGCAGGCAGCCACTCCCACATTCCATCCTCCAGACACACACACGGAGCAGGCAGCCACTCCCACGTTCCATCCTCCAGACACACACGGATCAGGCAGCCACTGTCACGTTCCATCCTCCAGACACACACGGAGCAGGCAGCCACTCCCACGTTCCATCCTCCAGACACACACGGAGCAGGCAGCCACTCCCACGTTCCATCCTCCAGACACACACACGGAGCAGGCAGCCACTGTCACATTCCATCCTCCAGACACACACGGAGCAGGCAGCCACTCCCACGTTCCATCCTCCAGACACACACGGAGCAGGCAGCCACTCCCACGTTCCATCCTCCAGACACACACATGGAGCAGGCAGCCACTCCCACGTTCCATCCTCCAGGCACACACTGAGCAGGCAGCCACTCCCACATTCCATCCTCCAGACACACACGGAGCAGGCAGCCACTGTCACGTTCCATCCTCCAGACACACACGAGCAGGCAGCCACTGTCACATTCCATCCTCCAGACACACACGGAGCAGGCAGCCACTCCCACGTTCCATCCTCCAGACACACACGGAGCAGGCAGCCACTCCCACGTTCCATCCTCCAGACACACACGGAGCAGGCAGCCACTCCGACGTTCCATCCTCCAGACACACACGGAGCAGGCAGCCACTCTCACATTCCAACCTCCAGACACACACGGAGCAGGCAGCAACTCCCACGTTCCATCCTCCAGACACACACGGAGCAGGCAGCCACTCCCACGTTCCATCCTCCAGACACACACTGAGCAGGCAGCCACTGTCACGTTCCATCCTCCAGACACACACTGAGCAGGCAGCAACTCCCACGTTCCATCCTCCAGACACACACTGAGCAGGCAGCAACTCCCACGTTCCATCCTCCAGACACACACGGAGCAGGCAGCCACTCCCACATTCCATCCTCCAGACACACACGGAGCAGGCAGCCACTCCCACGTTCCATCCTCCAGACACACACGGAGCAGGCAGCCACTCCCACATTCCATCCTCCAGACACACACACGGAGCAGGCAGCCACTCCCACGTTCCATCCTCAAAACACACACGGAGCAGGCAGCCACTGTCACGTTCCATCCTCCAGACACACACGGAGCAGGCAGTCAATCCCACGTTCCATCCTCCAGACACACATGGAGCAGGCAGCCACTGTCACATTCCATCCTCCAGACACACAGGGAGCAGGCAGCCACTGTCACATTCCATCCTCCAGACACACACTGAGCAGGCAGCCACTCCCACGTTCCATCCTCCAGAAACACACACGGAGCAGGCAGCCGCTCCCACGTTCCATCCTCCAGACACACACGGAGCAGGCAGCTACTCCCATCTTCCATCCTCCAGACACACACACGGAGCAGGCAGCCACTCCCACATTCCATCCTCCAGACACACACACTGAGCAGGCAGCCACTGTCACGTTCCATCCTCCAGACACACACGGAGCAGGCAGCCACTGTCACGTTCCATCCTCCAGACACACACGGAGCAGGCAGCCACTCCCACATTCCATCCTCCAGACACACACACGGAGCAGGCAGCCACTCCCACGTTCCATCCTCCAGACACACACACGGAGCAGGCAGCCACTCCCACGTTCCATCCTCCAGACACACACGGAGCAGGCAGCCGCTCCCACGTTCCATCCTCCAGACACACACACGGAGCAGGCAGCCACTGTCACGTTCCATCCTCCAGAAACACACACGGAGCAGGCAGCCACTCCCACGTTCCATCCTCCAGACACACACGGAGCAGGCAGCCACTCCCACATTCCATCCTCCAGACACACACACGGAGCAGGCAGCCACTGTCACATTCCATCCTCCAGACACACACGGAGCAGGCAGCAACTCCCACGTTCCATCCTCCAGACACACGCACGGAGCAGGCAGCCACTCCCACGTTCCATCCTCCAGACACACACGGAGCAGGCAGCCACTGTCACGTTCCATCCTCCAGACACACACGGAGCAGGCAGCCACTCCCACGTTCCATCCTCCAGACACACACGGAGCAGGCAGCCACTCCCACGTTCCATCCTCCAGACACACACGGAGCAGGCAGCCACTCCCATCTTCCATTCTCCAGACACACACGGAGCAGGCAGCCACTCCCACGTTCCATCCTCAAGACACACACGGAGCAGGTAGCCACTGTCACGTTCCATCCTCCAGACACACACATGGAGCAGGCAGCCACTCCCACGTTCCATCCTCCAGACACACACGGAGCAGGCAGCCACTCCCACGTTCCATCCTCCAGACACACACACACGGAGCAGGCAGCCACTGTCACGTTCCATCCTCCAGACACACACGGAGCAGGCAGCCACTCCCACGTTCCATCCTCCAGACACACACGGAGCAGGCAGCCACTCACACGTTCCATCCTCCAGACACACACGGAGCAGGCAGCCACTCCCACGTTCCATCCTCCAGACACACACGGAGCAGGCAGCCACTCCCACGTTCCATCCTCCAGGCACACACGGAGCAGGCAGCCACTCCCACGTTCCATCCTCAAAACACACACGGAGCAGGCAGCCACTGTCACATTCCATCCTCCAGACACACACATGGAGCAGGCAGCCACTGTCACGTTCCATCCTCAAGACACACACGGAGCAGGCAGCCACTGTCACGTTGCATCCTCCAGACACACATGGAGCAGGCAGCCAGTGTCACATTCCATCCTCCAGACACACACACGGAGCAGGCAGCCACTGTCACGTTCCATCTTCAAGACACACACGGAGCAGGCAGCCACTGTCACGTTCCATCCTCCAGACACACACGGAGCAGGCAGCCACCGTCACGTTCCATCCACCAGACACACACGGAGCAGGTAGCCACTGTCACGTTCCATCCTCCAGACACACACATGGAGCAGGCAGCCACTGTCACGTTCCATCCTCCAGACACACACGGAGCAGGCAGCCACTCCCACGTTCCATCCTCCAGACACACACGGAGCAGGCAGCCTCTCCCACGTTCCATCCTCCAGACACACACACACGGAGCAGGCAGGCACTGTCACGTTCCATCCTCCAGACACACACTGAGGAGGCAGCCACTGTCACGCTCCATCCTCCAGACACACACTGTGCAGGCAGCCACTCCCACGTTCCATCCTCCAGACACACACGGAGCAGGCAGCCACTCCCACGTTCCATCCTCCAGACACACACGGAGCAGGCAGCCACTGTCACATTCCATCCTCCAGACACACACACTGAGCAGGCAGCCACTGTCACGTTCCATCCTCCAGACACACACGGAGCAGGCAGCCACTCCCACGTTCCATCCTCAAGACACACATGGAGCAGGCAGCCACTCCCACATTCCATCCTCCAGACACACACACGGAGCAGGCAGCCACTCCCACGTTCCATCCTCCAGACACACACGGATCAGGCAGCCACTGTCACGTTCCATCCTCCAGACACACACTGTGCAGGCAGCCACTCTCACGTTCCATCCTCCAGACACACACGGAGCAGGCAGCCACTGTCACGTTCCATCCTCCAGACACACACGGAGCAGGCAGCCACTCCCACGTTCCATCCTCCAGACACACACACGGAGCAGGCAGCCACTGTCACGTTCCATCCTCCAGACACACACGGAGCAGGCAGCCACTGTCACGTTCCATCCGACAGACACACACGGAGCAGGCAGCCACTCTCACGTTCCATCCTCCAGACACACACACGGAGCAGGCAGCCACTGTCACGTTCCATCCGCCAGACACACACGGAGCAGGCAGCCACTGTCACGTTCCATCCTCCAGACACACACGGAGCAGGCAGCCACTGTCACGTTCCATCCGCCAGACACACACGGAGCAGGCAGCCACTCCCACGTTCCATCCTCCAGACACACACGGAGCAGGCAGCCACTGTCACGTTCCATCCTCCAGACACACACGGAGCAGGCAGCCACTGTCACGTTCCATCCGCCAGACACACACGGAGCAGGCAGCCACTCCCACGTTCCATCCTCCAGACACACACGGAGCAGGCAGCCACTGTCACGTTCCATCCTCCAGACACACACGGAGCAGGCAGCCACTCCCACGTTCCATCCTCCAGACACACACGGAGCAGGCAGCCACTCCCACGTTCCATCCTCCAGACACACACGGAGCAGGCAGCCACTCCCACGTTCCATCCTCCAGACACACACGGAGCAGGCAGCCACTTCCACGTTCCATCCTCCAGACACACACGGAGCAGGCAGCCCACAAAGGCATCAAGGCCAAGGAGGAAACGAGAGCTATTCTTAGCACCTCGCCTGGTCCGCAGAAAATGTAAAGAACAAGGTCTGCGAGAACGAATCCCTCAAATCTACTCTCTCAAAACAAAGACCAGCCAACCAACCACCACATGGGTCTGTCTAACCCTCAGGAAAAATTCACCAAGGATATGGAAATAATAGGGACTGAGCCACGTCCTTGGATGGAACCCATCCCTACGCCTCTTCTAGTGCAGATCTACCACCCCAGGTCCCGCTGTGGCTCCCCCGAGAGTTGCACCATCGCCCGACGGGCTCTAGGATAAAGATTGCGATACTGATCTTCTTTTTAAACAAAAAAGCCGTTCATAGGATGTGGGCGTGGGTGGGCCGGCGTTTACTGCCCATCCCCAAGGGCATTGAAGAGTCTGCTTTGGTTCTGGAGTGACATATAGGCCAGACCAGGTAAGGACAACAGATTTCCTTCCCTAAAGACCAGAAGAAACGACAGTCGTGAACAAGAACCCGCCTCCCATCCACTAACTGTCTACACCTCCCCCTGCCTGGGGAAAGCGGGCAGCTTAATCAAAGATCCCTCCCACCCGGCTTACTCACTCTTCCAACTTCTTCCATCGGGCAGGAGGTACAGAAGTCTGAGAACACGCACGAACAGACTCAAAAACAGCTTCTTCCCCACTGTCACCAGACTCCTAAATGACCCTTTTATGGACTGATCTGATCTACCCACACATCTTCTCTACTGAGTAGTACTACACTCCGTAAGCTTCACCCGATGCCTGTGTCTATGTATTTACATTATGTATTTATATTTGCCCTATTATGTATTTTCATTTCATGTACGGAACGATCTGTCTGGAATGTACGCAGAACTATACTTTTCACTGTACCTCTGTACACATGACACTAAACAAGCCCAATCCTAAACGACATTAGTGAACCAGGTGGGTTTTTACAACAATGGCTTTGTGGTCATCTTTAGACTTTTTATTGCGTGTATTTTTATTGAATTCAAATTTCACCATTTGCCATGGCGGGATTCAAACCGGGACCCCAGGGTGTCTGCATTACTAGTCCAGCAACAATACCACTTCGCCACTGCCTGGCCTAGCCCAGCTCCATCAAAGAAACAGGATAATGACTGCGACACCGTGCGTGGCCTAGCCCAGTGCCATCACAATAATGAAAACATTATGAAAGAACTTTCCACCATGACCCCATCATCCAACACTACCCCAAGGCAGGGCTCACCTGGCCCTGCGGAAAACACAGGACCCAGGGGAACCCCCCCGGTAGGGGCCACCCCACCAAACCCACTGCCAAAAAAGATGCTAATACTGTAACCGATTTAAATTTAACTATGGGGAACCTTCTTTGAGCCTGCTCCAAACGATTGTAACTTCAATGCAATATTCCTGCTTACCACCAATAACCTTTCACATCTCAGTTAATGAAGAATCTATCCAGCTCAGCATTAATACTCAACAGGCTGTGCTTCCACTGCCTTTTGAGGAAGAGTTCCAGAGACTCACGATCCCTCAGAGAAAATGTTTTACCTCATCGGTCTTAAATGGGCGACCCCTTATTTTTAAACAGTGACTTCTAGTTCTAGATTCTCTCACAAGATGATGCATCCTTTCCACATTCACCCTGTCAAGATCCCTCAGGAACTTCTATGTTTCAATCAAGACACCTCGTACTCTTCTGAACTCTAGTGGATACAAGCCTAGCGTGTCCAACCTTTTCTCAGGAGGAGAATTCATCTAATAAACCATCTCTGAACTGCTTCTAATGCATTTACATCTTTCCTTAAATAAGGTGCCCAGTACTGCGCACAATACTCCAGATGTGGTCTCACCAATGCCCTGTATACATATAGCATAACCTCCCTACCTTTGTAGTCAATTCCTCTCACAAAAAAAGATAATATTCCATTACCTTTCCTAATTACTTGCTGTACCTATATACAAACCTTTTGTGGTTTATGCACTAGGACACCATATCTCTGAATCTTCGAGCTCGGCAATGTCTCACATTTATAAAATAAGCTGGCTTTCTATTCTTTCTTTAAAAAACATGATACAAAATACTTTTGGTTTCAATGGGAGTGCGTCCAATTGTGGGCAGCACACTTTAGGAAAGAAGAAGAAAGTTTGAGTGGAACTTCAGCTCCGTGGATAAATTGGAGATGAGGTTGTTCCCAGAAAGAAAAGGTAATTTCAGAAACCATGAAGTACCTCCTCCGGCAGTGGGACTGCGAGAGGGAGCTTGGGGCCTGTGAAGGACCGGACAGCGGCCGAGTGAAATTTGTGTGAGGGGTGAGAATGGCGGGTCACGATGCTGGCAGACAGCAACAGTTCATTGGCTTCCACAAGTCCTTCAATGCCGACACCATCGCAGGGAGGAGGAATTATGTGAAAGCTACATATACAGGGATTGCAGCAATGTGTTTGTTCTTCAAACTGGGATCCAAGAAGACGATGCCAGCATCAATCACAGAAAATAAATTATGTATGGTTCACCTCTGGGGCAGGACAAGGCAATTTAAGTACCAGCATGTGAAATCTGTGAAACCTCTGCAATCGTGTCACTATAATGGTGCATATCGGTCTACACAAATAAAACTCATGGGACGTCACGTGTTGTTTAAAAGAAAAGAGAATGCCATCCGCACGCATGTTCCCTCAGGCAGATCTGGCAGTGCCCAGCTCGGTGCCCAGCGGGACATAATGCCACCTTCGACGCGCGATCCCAGTACCTCAGTGCTCTGTCTAAGGACCAAATTTATTTTGACAAACGACAGAGTTTTTGCGCCAAAAGAGGTGAGAGGGAGCTGGGAATGCGCCCGGCACGCACACTGACGCTTTGGTCGCGTAAACTGGAGGAGATGTTCCTCCGTTCTTCAGCTGCTAGCAAGCTAACAGAATAATAATAATAATCGCTTATTGTCACAAGTAGGCTTCAATAAAGTTACTATGAAAAGCCCCTAGTCGACACATTCCGGCACCTGTTCGGGGAGGTCGGTACGGGAATTGAACCCGCGCTGCTGGCATTGTTCTGCATTAAGCCAGCTGTTTAGCCCACTGTGCTAAGAAACAACAGGAGTGTGTGAAGAACTGAAGATGGATCAGTTTGTAATAAGGAAAAGAGGGCCAGAGACACACAGAGGCCAGGATCTCACAACTGAATCTGCTGGAGAGAGCTTCTCAGGAGAGCCACGGCAGGATAAAGCAGCGCTGGTTTGAGCTCCAGGGTCTCTGATGAACGACCCAGAAATCATGAAGAGCAAGGGGTCGGCGTGGGACATGAAGGTCGGCTGGTGTGGGTCCCAAAGGATGGCTGGTTGGTAAAAAAGGGTTGGTCATGAAGATCGAAAGGATGGCTGTTTGGTACAAAACACTGGTCTAGACATGTTGGAGAGGGTGTGTGTGTGTGTGTGTGTGTGTGTGTGTGTGTGTGTGTGTGAGAGCGAGAGAGAGAGAGCGAGAGAGAGAGAGCGAAAGAGAGCGCGGGCGAGAGAGCGCGGGCGAGAGAGCGCGGGCGAGAGAGCGAGGGCGAGAGAGCGAGGGCGAGAGAGCGAGGGCGAGAGAGCGAGGGCGAGAGAGCGAGGGCGAGAGAGCGAGGGCGAAAGAGCGAGGGCGAGAGAGCGAGGGCGAGAGAGCGAGGGCGAGAGAGCGAGGGCGAGAGAGAGAGAGCGAGGGCGAGAGAGAGAGAGCGAGGGCGAGAGAGCGAGGGCGAGAGAGCGAGGGCGAGAGAGCGAGGGCGAGAGAGCGAGGGCGAGAGAGCGAGGGCGAGAGAGCGAGGGCGAGAGAGCGAGGGCGAGAGAGCGAGGGCGAGAGAGCGAGGGCGAGAGAGCGAGGGCGAGAGAGCGAGGGCGAGAGAGCGAGGGCGAGAGAGCGAGGGCGAGAGAGCGAGGGCGAGAGAGCGAGGGCGAGAGAGCGAGGGCGAGCGGCAGAGGGCGAGCGGCAGAGGGCGAGCGGCAGAGGGCGAGCGGCAGAGGGCGAGCGGCAGAGGGCGAGCGACAGAGGGCGAGCGACAGAGGGCGAGCGACAGAGGGCGAGCGAGAGAGGGCGAGCGAGAGAGAGAGGGCGAGCGAGAGAGAGAGGGCGAGCGAGAGAGAGAGGGCGAGCGAGAGAGAGAGGGCGAGCGAGAGAGAGAGGGCGAGCGAGAGAGAGAGGGCGAGCGAGAGAGAGAGGGCGAGCGAGAGAGAGAGGGCGAGCGAGAGAGAGAGGGCGAGCGAGAGAGAGAGGGCGAGCGAGAGAGAGAGGGCGAGCGAGAGAGAGAGGGCGAGCGAGAGAGAGAGGGCGAGCGAGAGAGAGAGGGCGAGCGAGAGAGAGAGGGCGAGCGAGAGAGAGAGGGCGAGCGAGAGAGAGAGGGCGAGCGAGAGAGAGAGGGCGAGCGAGAGAGGGCGAGCGAGAGAGAGAGGGCGAGCGAGAGAGAGAGGGCGAGCGAGAGAGAGAGGGCGAGCGAGAGAGAGAGGGCGAGCGAGAGAGAGAGGGCGAGCGAGAGAGAGAGGGCGAGCGAGAGGGCGAGCGAGAGAGAGAGGGCGAGCGAGAGAGAGAGGGCGAGCGAGAGAGAGAGGGCGAGGGAGAGAGAGAGGGCGAGGGGCGAGCGAGAGAGGGCGAGGGGCGAGCGAGAGAGGGCGAGGGGCGAGCGAGAGAGGGCGAGGGGCAGAGGGCGAGGGGCAGAGGGCGAGGGGCAGAGGGCGAGCGGCAGAGGGCGAGCGGCAGAGGGCGAGCGGCAGAGGGCGAGCGGCAGAGGGCGAGCGGCAGAGGGCGAGCGGCAGAGGGCGAGCGGCAGAGGGCGAGCGGCAGAGGGCGAGCGGCAGAGGGCGAGCGGCAGAGGGCGAGCGGCAGAGGGCGAGCGGCAGAGGGCGAGCGGCAGAGGGCGAGCGGCAGAGGGCGAGCGGCAGAGGGCGAGCGGCAGAGGGCGAGCGGCAGAGGGCGAGCGGCAGAGGGCGAGCGGCAGAGGGCGAGCGGCAGAGGGCGAGCGGCAGAGGGCGAGCGGCAGAGGGCGAGCGGCAGAGGGCGAGCGGCAGAGGGCGAGCGACAGAGGGCGAGCGACAGAGGGCGAGCGACAGAGGGCGAGCGACAGAGGGCGAGCGACAGAGGGCGAGCGACAGAGGGCGAGCGACAGAGGGCGAGCGACAGAGGGCGAGCGACAGAGGGCGAGCGACAGAGGGCGAGCGACAGAGGGCGAGCGACAGAGGGCGAGCGACAGAGGGCGAGCGACAGAGGGCGAGCGACAGAGGGCGAGCGACAGAGGGCGAGCGACAGAGGGCGAGCGGCTTTGTCTGAGATGATGGTGGGAGGCAAATTGAAACATGACATTCAAAAAGTACAGGATCAGTACCTATAGAGTAAAAACATTGCTAGCCAAATTACTCTTGCAGAGTGGCAACCTCCGACACAACAGGCCAAAGATGCGCCTTCTGTACTGTAACCATTCCATTATCTCTTTTTTTATAAATTTAGAGAATCCAATTCATTATTTTCCAATTAAGGGGCAATGAAGCGTGGCCAATCCAACTAAACAGCACATCTTTGGGTTGTGGGGGCGAGGCCCACGCAAACACGGGGAGAATGTGCAAACTCCACACACCGTGACCCAGAGCCGGGATTGAATCTGGGACCTCAACGCAGTGAGGCTGCAGTGCTAACCACTGCACACCGTGCTGCCTATTCCATTATCTTGGGAACACAAGGACGTCATTCAGTCTGTCAAGTCTGCCCTGATTGTCAATGAGATGAAGATTGATCTGTATTCCTCCAAGGTATTTGACCTTGAAAACTATGTTTTGGACTCGGCAAAACAGGCTCACTATCCTGAAGAAAAAACCCTCCATCTCCCACTCTCAACTGAACTCTAAATCCGTGTAGTCCCACTTTATTCGTACCGTCATTCCATGTTTAAGGATGAGTTTCATGAGGTCTTCCTCTATCGTGGCCAAGAAGGTCTCACTCGGATGCTCCATCAACGGGACCACCAGCTCCAAAATCTTTGCCACATTGCATATGACGAGGAAATCACTCTGTGTCTGGAAATGGAAAAAAGGGAAATTTAAGGGAATAGAATCATGAATTTTACAGCATTGACTGAGACCATATGACACATAACCCACAGAGGTACACCCTGTGCTAGAGGGGTCTTACACCTTCATTCTGCACAAATACAAAGTTTATGAAACAGGTTATTCAGCCTAAATCAGTGAGTGAACAGCAGCATTTAACCTGTTTCCATTTCCCTTCATTACTGCTCAGCCTGGAACCCTGGAATTCCACAGCACAATCACTCAACTTTACAGCACAAGATGCTATTCAGCCCATCATGGGATTTAATAATGGGAGATGAGGAAATGGCTGAGGAACTGAACAGGTTTTTTGGGTCGGTCTTCACAGTGGAAGACACAAATAACACGCCAGTGACTGATGGAAATGGGGCTATGACAGGTGAGGACCTTGAGAGGATTGTTATCACCAAGGAGGTAGTGATGGGCAAGGTAATGGGGCTAAAGGTAGACAAGTCTCCTGGACCTGATGGAATGTATCCCAGAGTGCTAAAAGAGATGGCTAGGGAAATTGCAAATGCACTAGTGATAATTTACCAAAATTCACTAGACTCTGGGGTGGTCCCAGAGGATTGGAAATTAGCAAACGTGACACCACTGTTTAAAAAAGGAGGTAGGCAGAAAGCGGGTAATTATAGGCTAGTTAGCTTAACTTCGGTAGTTAGGAAGATGCTGGAATCTATCATCAAGGAAGAAATAGCGAGGCATCTGGATGGAAATTGTCCCATTGGGCAGACGCAGCATGGGTTCATAAAGGGCAGGTCGTGACTAACTAATTTAGTGGAATTTGTCGAGGACATTACCAGTCCAGTAGACAACGGGGAGCCAATGGATGTGGTATATCTGGATTTCCAGAAAGCCTTTGACAAGGTGCCACACAAAAGGTTGCTGCATAAGATAAGGATGCACGGCATTAAGGGTAAAGTAGTAGCA
The DNA here is from genome assembly GCF_047496885.1 of Scyliorhinus torazame. Classification (NCBI taxonomy): domain Eukaryota; kingdom Metazoa; phylum Chordata; class Chondrichthyes; order Carcharhiniformes; family Scyliorhinidae; genus Scyliorhinus; species Scyliorhinus torazame. The sequence continues at coordinate 2,551,340 of NC_092715.1, read as the reverse complement.
TGGATAGAGGATTGGTTAATTAATGGAAAGCAGAGTGAGGATTAATGGGTGTTTCTCTGGTTGGCAATCAGTAGCTAGTGGTGTCCCTCAGGGATCAGTGTTGGGCCCACAATTGTTCACAATTTACACAGATGATTTGGAGTTGGGGACCAAGGGCAATGTGTCCAAATTTGCAGACGACACTAAGATGAGTGGTAAAGCAAAAAGTGCAGAGGATACTGGAAGTCTGCAGAGGGATTTGGATATTTACGTGAATAGGCTAGGGTCTGGCAGATGGAATACAATGTTGACAAATGTGAGGTTATCCATTTTGGTAGGAATAACAGAAAAAGGCATTATTTAAATGATAAAATATTAAAACATGCTGCTGTACAGAGGGACCTGCTTGTCCTAGTAGACGAGTCGCAAAAAGTTGGTTTACAGGTGATTAAGGCGGCAAATGGAGTTTTGTCCTTCATTGCTAGTGGGATGGAGTTTAAGACTAGGGAGGTTATGCTGCAATTGTATAAGGTGTTAGTGAGGCCACACCTGGAGTATTGTGTTCAGTTTTGGTCTCCTTACCCGAGAAAGGATGTACTGGCGCTGGAGGGTGTGCAGAGGAGATTCACTAGGTTAATCCCAGAGTTGAGGGGGTTGGATAACAAGGAGAGGTTGAGAAGACTGGGACTGTACTCGTTGGAATTTATAAGAATGCGGGGGGATCTTATAGAAACATATAAGATTATGAAGGGAATAGATAGGATAGATGCGGGCAGGTTGTTTCCACTGGCGGGTGAAAGCAGAACTAGGGGGCATAGCCTCAAAATAAGGGGAAGTAGATTTAGGACTGAGTTTAGGAGGAACTTCTTCACCCACAAAATGGTTTACCCTGAATCCTCAGACTGTGACCCCTGGTTCTGGACACATCCATCATTGGTAACATCTTCCCTGCACCAACCCTGTTGAGTTCAGTTCGAGTTTTTTAAGTCTCTATGAGATCCCCCCTCATTCTTCTGAACTCCAGCGAGAACAATCCCAACCTAGTCAATCTCTCCTCATATGACAGTCCCTCCATCCCTGGAATCAGTCTGGTAAACCTTCACTGCACTCCCTCGAGAGCAAGAACATCCTTCCTCAGAGAAGGAGACCAAAACTGCACACGATACTCCCAAGTGTGGCTTCACCAAGGGCCTGTATCATTGCAGCAACACATCCCTGCTCGTGTACTCAAAACCTCTTGCAATGAAGGCGGCCAACATACCATTAGCCTTCTTTACAGCTTGCTGCACCAGCATGCTTACCTTCAGTGACTGGTGCAAAAGGACACCCAGGACACCAACCTACTCAGCATGGAGGGGGGGGGGGGGGGGGGGGGGCGAAGAGAGAGAGAGAGAGAGAGAGAGAGAGAGAGAGAGAGAGAGAGAGAGAGAAGAGAGACTTTAAGTGCGTGCAGGACCCGGCTTTAGACAGATCCAACCCCAGGAGGTAACGTTGTAATCCAGGATGAAGCGGATGAGTTGTAGATCACAACGTCTTCACCTTCGACAAGTCAACAAGTTCTTCCTCCAGACACACGGAACAGCCATGGGGACCAAATTTGCACCTCAATACCCCAACATTTTCATGCACAAGTTTGAACAAGATCTCCTCACTGCACAGGACCTCGAACCGATGTTATACACCAGATACATCGATGACATTTTTTCCTTTGGACCCACGGCGAAGAATCACTGAAACGACTACACGATGACATCAATAAGTTCCATCCCACCAGACTCACCATGGACTACTCTCCAGAATCGGTTGCATTCTTGGACAAACTCATCTCCATCAAGGACGGTCACCTCAGCACTTCGCTTTACCACAAGCCCATGGATAACCTCACGATGCTCCACTTCTCCAGCTTCCACCCGTAACACATTAAAGAAGCCATTCCCTATGGACAAGCTCTCCGTATACACAGGATCTGCTCAGTTGAGGAGGAGCGAAGCAGACATCTACAGATGCTGAAAGATGCCCTCATACGAACGGGATATGGCGCTCAACTCATCAATCGACAGTTCCAACGCGCCACAGCAAAAAAAAAAAAACACCGACCTCCTCAGAAGACAAACACGGGACACAACCAACAAGATTACCCTTTGTCATCCAGTACTTCCCTGGAGCGGAGAACACGTCATCGATGAAGATGAACATCTTGCCAAGGCCACCCCCGCACCTCAACAACTTGCCTTCAAACAACCGCGCAACCTTAAAGAGACAATTGTTTGCAGCAAACTACCCAACCTTCAGAACAGCAAACACGACACCACACAACCCCGCCATGGCAAACTCTGCAAGGCGTGCCAGATCATCGACATGTATATCACCATTACACATGAGAACACCACCCACCAAGTATGTGGTACATACTCATGCGACTCAGCCAACGTGGTCTACCTCATACGCTGTAGGAAACGATGCTCCGAGGCGTGGGACATTAGTGAGACCATGCAGACGCTGCGACAACGAATGAACGGACATCGCGCGACAATCGCCAGGCAGGAATGTTCCCTTCCAGTCGGGGAACACTTCAGCAGTCAAGGGCATTCAGCCTCTGATCTTTGGGTAAGCGTTCTCCAAGGCGGCCTTCAGGACGCGCAACAACGAAGATGCGATTGAAGGAGCGATTGAATAAACTCGGTTTGTTCTCACTGGAACGAAGGAGGTTGAGGGGCGACCTGATAGAGGTATACAAAATTATGAGGGGCATAGACAGAGTGGATAGTCAGAGGCTTTTCCCCAGGGTAGAGGGGTCAATTACTAGGGGGCATAGGTTTAAGGTGAGAGGGGCAAAGTTTAGAGTAGATGTACGAGGCAAGTTTTTTACGCAGAGGGTAGTGGGTGCCTGGAACTCACTACCGGAGGAGGTAGTGGAGGCAGGGACGATAGGGACATTTAAGGGGCATCTTGACAAATATATGAATAGGATGGGAATAGAAGGATACGGACCCAGGAAGTGTAGAAGATTGTAGTTTAGTCGGGCAGTATGGTCGGCACGGGCTTGGAGGGCCGAAGGGCCTGTTCCTGTGCTGTACATTTCTTTGTTCTTTGTTCTAACGAAGAATCGCCGAGCAGAAACTTATAGCCAAGTTCCACACACGAGTACGGCCTCAACCGGGACCTTGGATTCATGTCGCATTACATTCACCCCCCCACCGTCTGGCCTGGGCTTGCGAAATCCTACCAACTGTCCTGTCTTGAGACAATTCACATCTCTTTAACCTGTGATCATGCCCCTCTCCAGGTGCTCAATCTGGACCTGTATAGACTTAATTACCTGCAAAGACTTGCGTTCAAAGTGTCGTCTTGCATCATTGACCTCGTCTGTGTGTGTGTTTCTGGAACCCACCTCTTCATTCACCTGAAGAAGGAGCTGCGCTCCGAAAGCTTGTGATTCGAAACAAACCTGTTCGACTTTAACCTGGGGGTAAGACTTCTTATTGTGCCCACCCCAGTCCAATGCAGGCATCTCCACATCAATCTATATGCAGATTAAAGTCACCCATAATCACAGATGTTTCTTTACCACATGCATCTCTGATTTCCTGTCTAATGCTGTTCCCAACATTACCACTGCAGTTTGCTGGTCTGTATACCACCCCAACCAATGTTTTTTGCCCCCTGATGTTTCTTAACTCGACCCAGACGGATTCCACATCATCTGCACTAATATCTTTCTTCAATATTGTATCAATATCTTCTTTAATCAACAATGCAACTCCACCACCCTTTCTTTTCTCTCTATCCTTCAAAAAAACTGACTATCTTTCAATAATTAGTTCCCATCCGTGGTCACCTTGTAGCTATGTCTCCTTAATCCCAACTACATCATATCCCTTTACATCCATCAAGCTGGCTGTCCTCAGGGTGACATGGTCAAGTTGGGCCAAATGGCCTGTCTGTGCTGTAACTTTTCTGTAATTCTATGATTCTCTTAATCTACCCCAATAGTTAATCAATCCCAAGAAGGACTTCAACCCTGTAGCCCAACTGTCACCTTGTTGGTCTGGAATGTCCAGTTTTACCTTTACCTCCATCCCTATCCAAAGGTACCCTAAAACTTACAGAATTGTGATCACTGCTCCCCAAATTTTCCCCTACTGAAACCTCAACCACCTAAACAATAGAATAGAACATTACAGCGCAGTACAGGCCCTTCGTCCCTCGATGTTGCGCCGACCTGTGAAACCACTCTAAAGCCTGTCTACACTATTCCCTTATCGTCCATATGTCTATCCAATGACCATTCGAATGCCCTTAGTATTGGCGACTCCACTACTGTTGCAGGCAGGGCATCCCACGCCCTTACTACTCTCTGAGTAAAGAACCTACCTCTGACATCTGTCTTATATCTATCTCCCCTCAATTTAAAGCTATGTCCCCTCGTGCTAGACATCACCATCTGAGGAAAAAGGCTCTCACTGTCCACCCTATCGAATCCTCTGATCATCTTGTATGCCTCAATTAAGTCACCTCTTAACCTTCTTCTCTCTAACGAAAACAGCCTCAAGTCCCTCAGCCTTTCCTCATAAGATCTTCCCTCCATACCAGGCAATATCCTGGTAAATCTCCTCTGCACCCTTTCCAATGCTTCCACATCTTTCCTATAATGCGGCGACCAGAACTGTACGCAATACTCCAAATGCGGCCGCACCAGAGTTTTGTACAGCTGCAACATGACCTCATGGCTCCGAAACTCAATCCCTCTACCAATAAAAGCTAACACACCGTACGCCTTCTTAACAACCCTATCAACCTGGGTGGCAACTTTCAGGGATCTATGTACATGGACACCGAGATCTCTCTGCTCATCCACACTGCCAAGAATCTTACCATTAGCCCAGTACTCTGTATTCCTGTTACTCCTTCCAAAATGATGTGGAGATGCTGGCGTTGGACTGGGGTGAGCACCGTAAGAAGTCTTACAACACCAGGTTAAAGTCCAACAGGTTTGTTTCGATGTCACTAGCTTTCGGAGCGCTGCTCCTTCCTCAGGTGAATCCAAATTAGGCTTCCAAAATGAATCACCTCACACTTTTCTGCATTAAACTCCATTTGCCACTTCTCAGCCCAGCTCTGCAGCTTATCCATGTCCCTCTGTAACCTGCAACATCCTTTCGCACTGTCCACAACTCCACCGATGCACTGTAGGAATTTTATGGATTAATATCACGTGGAGTGAATCAAATTGGCTGAAGACTGGCATCTGTGATGCCGAGGACCTCTGGAGGAGACCAAGATGGATCACCTAACCAGCACTTCTGGCTGAAGATTGTTGAATGCTTCAGCCATGAGGTTACAGATTGTGATCGAGTATAATTCTGCTTCAAGCTGATGGCCCACAGAGCTTCAAAGTAACCTTGGGTCCAGAGACAAACATGAAGACTCCTGGGGTAATAGCCTGCTGACTGTATACCACGTGCTGCCACTTCTGTTGGGTCTGGCCTGGGACAGGACATAACCCGGAATGATGTCTGGGACGTTATCTGTAAGGTATGATCCCGTGAGTATGACATCAGGCTGTTGCTCGTCAGGTCTAGCTGGCTTTTAAAGCAGACCATGGCAGGCCAGCAGCACGGTTCAATTCCCGTACCAGCCTCCCCAAACAGGCGCCGGAATGTGGTGACTAGGGGCTTTTCACAGTAACTTCATTTGAAGCCTACTTGTGACAATAAGCGATTTACATTTCATTTCTATGAGACAGCTCTCCCAACTTTGGCACAAGCCCCCAAGTGTTAGTAAGGAGGACTTTGCAGGGTCGACAGGGCTGGGTTTGCTGTTGTCGTGTCCAGTGCTGTGGTCGCTGCTGGGTGGTCGGCCTGGTCTCATTCATATTTGTTTTCTTTGCAGCGGTTAATACAACGGAGTGTCTTGCTCGGCCATTTAAGAGTCAACCACATTGCTGTGGGTCTGGAGTTTCATGTAGACCTGACCAGGTGGAGGAAATTCTCCTATTTGGGTCCTTGGTTATGTTACTGATATCTTCAATTCATTTTCACACCAACCAATGAAACCGGAAGTTCTGATTCATTAAAATATCTCATTTTAGAACACTTCCTTCGAAGTGTTTAACATTCTCTGTCCTAATGAAATGAAATGAAATTAAAATCGCTTATTGTCACGAGTAGGCTTCGATGAAGTTACTGTGAAAAGCCCCTAGTCGTCACATTCCGGCACCTGTTCGGAAAGGCTGGTACGGGAATCAAACCGTGCTGCTGGCCTGCCTTGGTCTGCTTTAAGGGGCTGGTTTAGCTCACTGGGCTAAATCGCTGGCTTTGAAAGCAGACCAAGGCAGGCCAGCAGCACGGTTCGATTCCCGTACCAGCCTCCCCGAACAGGCGCCGGAATGTGGCGACTAGGGGCTTTTCACAGTAACTTCATTGAAGCCTACTCGTGACAATAAGCGATTTTCATTTTTCATTTCATTTAAAAGCCAGCGATTTAGCAAGAATTTCCCATTAAAATAAAACAAAAGACCGTGGATGTTTGGATGTTAGAAAAACTCAGCAGGTTCGGCACCATCTGAGGAGAGAGAAACAGAGTTAACATTTTGAGTCAAATATCTCTCTTCTTTGGAACTAAAGGTCATACTCAATGCAAAACATCAACTTTGTTTCTCTCAGATTTCTAAAATGCATTATCGGGGAGCAATGATCAATTTACCATTTGTCTGTCAGAGAGCTGAAGTAATTCCTATATCCCAATCTACAGCTCTAGGACAATCGTTACATTCACCTCACTACAGGAGTCCTTTAAATTAGAAGCTCCAAGGTTTTGAGTTCACTTGTTTTGCTACTAAAGCAGCCAACATGGAAGCATTGTACCTTCATGAAGTACTGAAACAAGGCTGCTAAAGGACAGGATCCAAACTGCAGTGCATACATCAGCAATCAATGTAAGCACGAAGGTCTTATGCTTGAATTCAGTACTGATATCAGTTATTTTGCAGACATCTGAAATTCATTAATTTAGCTGAAGTGAAAATGCATATGAAAGGAATAGGGACTGTTGAACTGCAATATCAGCTGGAGGTGGATGGCTGAAGCCACACTTACATTGCACTTTGTGGTAAGATACGGCTGGAGTGTCATTGCATGTTTCACCATCAGATGAGGTTGGATTTTGCTGAACAAGTACAAGGTGATTAAACAGGCCACCAGACAGTTGGTATTCATGCCTTTGCTATCGGAATCTGAAGGGATAAAATAAGAGTTAGCACTAGCAGTCAAAGCACTTCATGCACATTGAACCAATAACAGCACATTGGCCATAAACAACCTGTGCCGAGCCTGATCATTTCATCAGCAAGATTATTTCAGCACAATTTTATGCCGCAGAAGGTTTTGCGGACCACTTTGAGAAACAGAGAATTAGGTGGGTGAAAGATTTCATTGATGAAACATAGAGCCAACACTCAAGAATATCATCCTAACTCCGAGTAGGGGCTTGGCAGTGGGTTGGTTTGCTGGGACAGTATAAATGGAGTTTTACTCTGTATCTGATCCCGTGTCGTACGTGCCCTGGGGGCCTCCCACATTTCTGTGGAGGATAAATGAACAGGAGTTGCATTCTCCATAAGTGAACAGGAAGGTGTCTGGAAGTAATTGTGGGAGAAGAGTGAATAGGGATAACACAGAGAATGGAACCTCCTGGAAAATGGAGATGACATGGTCAAGGGTCCTGCTAACAAGTGGGTTTAGGGAGATCATTTCAAAGGCTCCGATTTCGTGAAGCCAGAAAAAATGCATATTGAATATATTGAACTTATTCAAGACCAACAGCTGCCACGGTGGGATTTGAACACGTGCATTAGCTTGAGCCTCTGGATTAGTGCCCAGAGACATTCCCTCTGTGCTGCCTTCTTCCCACATCTCAAACCAAAGTAGTTTTAATCTAAAATAATACATTTTAGTGTTAAGTATTGGGCATCAAGGGGTGGTCGGTTAGCTCAGTTGGCTGGTTCATGATGCAGAGCGACGTCAACGGCGCGGGTTCAAATCCTGTACTGGCTGAGGTTATTCATGAAGGCCATACCTTCCCAATTTTGCCACTCATCTGAGGTGTGGTGACCCTCAGGTTAAATCGCCACCAGTCAGCTCTCAAAGGGAGCAGCCTATAGTCCTCTGGGACCATGGCGACATTCACATTCCTTTCCTTCGATTGCCACCTTGCCGTGGTGGAGAGGTTTGAATGTTCGGTTGATCTCGAGAGAAAACTCGGGAGGCTTAAGCTCCTGGCAGGGTCACCCATGATGGTAACGTCGGGGAGGAACCTGATAAAGTTCAATCCAAAACAAGTCCTCAATGGCGGATCAGGCAGAGGAAGGCTGAAGCAGTAGGGAGACCCCAGTGTCGACGTTCCCTTGTCACTGGAAATGGAACTATCCCCTGTAAGGACTGTGTGTCTACTGTGCATGGAGTCCGAGGAGATAGGAGAGGTGCTAAATGAATATTTTTCGTCAGTATTTACACAGGAAAAAGATAATGTTGTCAAGGAGAATACGGAGATTCGGGCTACTAGACTAGAAGGGCTTGAGGTTCATAAGGAGGAGGTGTTAGCAATTCTGGAAAGTGTGAAAATAGATAAGTCCCCTGGGCCGGATGGGATTTATCCTAGGATTCTCTGGGAAGCTAGGGAGGAGATTGCTGAGCCTTTGGCTTTGATCTTTAAGTCATCTTTGTCTACAGGAATAGTACCAGAAGACTGGAGGATAGCAAATGTTGTCTCCTTGTTCAAGAAGGGAAGTAGAGACAACCCCGGTAACTATAGACCAGTGAGCCTTACTTCTGTTGTGGGCAAAATCTTGGAAAGGTTTATAGGAGATAGGATGTATAATAATCTGGAAAGGAATAATTTGATTAGAGATAGTCAACACGGTTTTGTGAAGGGTAGGTCGTGCCTCACAAACCTTATTGAGTTCTTTGAGAAGGTGACCAAACAGGTGGATGAGGGTAAAGCAGTTGATGTGGTGTATATGGATTTCAGTAAAGCGTATGATAAGGTTCCGCACGGTAGGCTACTGCAGAAAATACGGAGGCATGGGATTCAGGGTGATTTTATAGAATTTACAGTGCAGAAGGAGGCCATTCGGCCCATCGAGTCTGCACCGGCTCTTGGAAAGAGCACCCTACCCAAGGTCCACACCGCCACCCTATCCCCATAACCCAGTAACCCCACCCAACATCAAGGGCAATTTTGGACACAAAGGGCAATTTATAATGGCCAATCCACCTAACCTGCACATCTTTGTACTGTGGGAGGAAACCGGAGCACCCGGAGGAAACCCACGCACACACGGGGAGGATGTGCAGACTCCGCACAGACAGTGACCCAAGCCGGAATCGAACCTGGGACCCTGGAGCTGTGAAGCAATTGTGATATCCACAATGCTACCGTGCTGCCCCCAGTTTAGCAGTTTGTATCAGAAATTGGCTAGCTGGAAGAAGACAAAGGGTGGTGGTTGATGGGAAATGTTCAGACTGGAGTCCAGTTACTAGTGGTGTACCACAAGGGTCTGTTTTGGGGCCACTGCTGTTTGTAATTTTTATAAATGACCTGGAGGAGGGCGTAGAAGGATGGGTGAGTAAATTTGCAGATGACACTAAAGTCGGTGGAGTTGTGGACAGTGCGGAAGGATGTTACAAGTTACAGAGGGACATAGATAAGCTGCAGCGCTGGGCTGAGAGGTGGTAAATGGAGTTTAATGCAGAAAAGTGGGAGGTGATTCATTTTGGAAGGAATAACAGGAAGACAGAGTACTGGGCTAATGGTAAGATTCTTGGTAGTGTGGATGAGCAGAGAGATCTCGGTGTCCATGTACATAGATCCCTGAAAGTTGCCACCCAGGTTGAGAGGGTTGTTAAGAAGGCGTACGGTGTGTTAGCTTTTATTGGTAGAGGGATTGAGTTTCGGAGCCATGAGGTCATGTTGCAGTTGTACAAAACTCTGGTGCGGCCGCATTTGGAGTATTGCGTGCAATTCTGGTCGCCGCATTGTAGGAAGGATGTGGAAGCATTGGAAAGGGTGCAGAGGAGATTTACCAGAATGTTGCCTGGTATGGAGGGAAGATCTTATGAGGAAAGGCTGAGGGACTTGAGGCTGTTTTCGTTAGAGAGAAGAAGGTTAAGAGGTGACTTAATTGAGGCATACAAGATGATCAGAGGATTGGATAGGGTGGACAGTGAGAGCCTTTTTCCTCGGATGGTGATGTCTAGCACGAGGGGACACAGCTTTAAATTGAGGGGAGATAGATATAGGACAGATGTCAGAGGTAGGTTCTTTACTCCGAGAGTAGTAAGGGCGTGGAATGCCCTGCCTGCAACAGTAGTGGAGTCGCCAACACTAAGGGCATTCAAATGGTCATTGGATAGACATATGGACGATAAGGGAATAGTGTAGATGGGCTTTAGGGTGGTTTCACAGGTCGACGCAACATCGAGGGCCGAAGGGCCTGTACTGCGCTGTAATGTTCTATGTTCTATGTGCGACAGCACACCCACATTAAAAGATGTCCTGCACCAGCCTTCTACCTAGAGGAAACCAGCACGGCCCCACACAGCCAGGCCCTGTGGCAATCACAGCCCCACACAGCCAGGCCCTGTGGCAATCACCAGGAGGTGATGAGGACAGGACCGAGAGATCTGGAAATCCCCAGTTTCGGACTGGCACATAGGCGGTGGAGTTTGATTCACTCTTTGACTAGGAACAAGATTGTTTTTCAGCAGCTTTCTTCACGACTGAGCAACCCTCTATAGGATCCTCTCTGCTCACCCGGCATGGGGAGAGTGTAGACAAGGTGCCCCAAAAATACTCTGTTCTGTCCCCAACCTGGCTGGAAAACCGCATCCAGCAGTTATCCACAGAATCCATGACACAGAGTTTCTTCGGTAGATAATCATACTCATTAACCAGTAATCCCAGATTAGGCATCCAATAATATCGAAAAGACCGTGATCAAGTCAATGGCCAGTCAGTGTGAAGAAAATGTCACCACATCTGGTGGGATGCGGGATCCTGAAACCACAAATAGAGGCGTTGAGTACACGAGGAGAGAGGGTCTGTTAAACCGGAATAAAACTGCAGTTAGGCCGGAGCGAGAGTATTGCGTCCAGTTCTGATCTCCACACTTTAGAAAGGATGCATAGTGTGCAGAGGAAACATACTGGAATTTTTTTAGGGATACAGGATTTAGTTATTACAAGGTTAGGTTGGAAAAACTGGGCTTGTTCTCCTTGAAGCAAAGGAGGTTGACATGAGAGTTAAGAGTGGCACAAGATTATGACGAGTTTAGATAAAGGTCGACAAAGAAAAGCCGTTCTTTACTGGCGAGGTAGTTGGGCGAGTGATAATGACCTGGAACTTGCTGCCTATGAGGGCGGTGGAAGCTGAGGGGGTGAATAATTTAAAATTTAAATTGGATGGGCACTTGAGAGAAATGAACTTTCTGGGCTTCGGGATAAAGGGAGAGGTTGGAGGGAGGAAAAGGGACAGATGAAAATTACTTTTAATGGGGACTAAACAGTTATATTTCATCTCTTTTTCCATTTACCTGCTAACGATTCCTCATATTTCAGAATGTGTTCCACCAGATTATCCACTATCTGCACACAGGCCTTCTTCACTGGCTTGTAGGTGGCATCTTCCTCAGTCTTCAACAACTGAAAGCATACAGCAGAGTTCAATTAATGTTCTATATAGTCCTCTGATAGCCACAATATCCACTCCACCACAGCTCCCAGAAGAAGTTGACACATTTTGTTTTCCGATATTTGTTGATGGGATGTGGGCCAGCATGTGGTGTCCATCCCGGAGGGCATTTAACAGTCAAATACATTGCTGTGGGTCTGGAGTCACATGTAGGCTAGACCGGGTAAGGACGGCAGATTTCCTTCCACAGTGGACATTAGTGAACCAGATGGGATTTTACAACAACCGACAATGGTCATCATTAGACTTTTAATTCCAGGATTTTACTGAATTCAAATTCCGCCATTTGCCCTGGGGTGATGCAGGGCTGGTTTAGCTCAGTGGGCTAGACAGCTGGTTTGTGATGCAGAACAAGGCCAGCAGCGCGTGTTCAATTCCTGTACCAGCTGAATTCTCCGTGTACCCGAACAGGCGCCGGAATGTGGCAATTAGGGGATTTTCACAGTAACTTCATTGCAGTGTTAATGTAAACCTACTTTTGACGATAGAGATTATTTATTTATTATTCAAACCCGGGTCCCCAGAGTATTACCATGGGTCTCTGGATTACTAGCCCAGTGACAATACCACTGTGTCACTGCCTCCCCTATCCACTGGCACAGACACGATGGGCTGAATGACCTCTTTCTCCACCGTAATGCTTCTATGGTTCTCGATCCTCTGTGAGCATACCATATATGTGACTGGTCACCGACATTTGAACTGACTGAACACAAATGTTTGTAACACTCAGAAACAAAAGCAGTCAGTATAACCAACTGCTGGCTTTTGCTGGGCTAAAGATGTAGGGGCACCGGCATCAATTATTAGTCTCGGTGTGAGTACAACCGTTGGAATCCAAACCCAACCCAATTACATATTTTCCATCCAAACATCAGCCTACTTATGGGGAGTATGACATTGAGATCGAGGATTAGCCAGGATCATGTTGAATGGTGGAGCAGGCTCGAAGGGCCAACTCCCGGCCCTATTTTCTATACTACGTGAAAAGGTTCATAACACAGTAGAAAATAAAGTGAAAAACAGCATCAACATATTTATCTTTAAATTTATTCTTTTCATGGGATGGGAGAGTGGCTGGAAAGGCCAGCATTTGGTGTTCCTCTAACTGAATAGCTTGCTAGGCCTTTACTGAGAACAATTCCGAGGCAACCATATTACTGTGGATCACATGTAGGCAACACCAGTTTGAGTGAGAAATGTGGGTTCTTGATTAATCTCACAGAAGGCACCCCAGGTTGCAGCATATGATTGAATTTTACATTCAGTTTGAGAGAGAGGAGTGGTGGTGGTGAGCAGGAGCCTCCGGCGGGCGAGGGAGGCAAAGGCTAGGGAGTCAGCCCCCCTCCCCATGGAAGCTCTGGCTACTCTGATACCCCTAAGATCGCCACTTGATCTCCTCTGCACCCTCTCTGGGACATTCACATTGTTCCTAAAGAGCAGTAACCAGAATTGAACACAACACTACGGATGGGGCCGAACCAGACCTTTATACAGGTTCAGCAGAACGTCTCTGCTTTTGTACTCAATGTCTGTTTATGAAGCCCAAGATTCCATGTTTTGCTAACCATGCTCAATAGACCCTGCCATCTTCAAAGACATACAGCCTTAGATTCCTCTTGTACTGCATCCTTTTTGGAATTTTTCCATTTAGTCCATGTTGCCTCTTCCCATCCCTTCGGTCAAAATGTATCTATCACCTCTCAATACATGTGATCTCCCACTTGCCACTTGCATGACCATTCTACCAGATGTAACGGCCCTTCCTGGTGATTCCTTTCGTTCCTCTTTATTTTATTTTGTATTTATTGTTTATGGTCCATGGATCATCAATGGAGACATATCTTTAAGTCAAGCAAAGGAAGTATGGAACTCAAAATAATTCAAAGAACAATACAGCACAGGAACAGGCCTTTCGGCCCTCCAAGCCTGTACTGGTCATGATACAAACCATTGCCAAAACCCTCAGCACTTCCTTGTGCCGTAACCCTCTATACCCGTCCTATCCATGTATTTGTCAAGATGCCTTTTGAACGCCGTTAATGTATCTGCTTCCACAACCTCCCCTGGCAACGCGTTCCAGGCACTCACCACCCTCTGTGTAAAAAAACCTGCCCCGCACATCTCCTCTAAACTTTGCCCCACATACCTTAAACCTATGCCCCCTGGTGACTGACCCCTCCACCCAGGGAAAGAGTGCCTGCCCATCCACTCTATCCATGCCCCTCGTACTCTTGTAGACCTCTATCAGGTCACCCCTCAACCTCCGTCTTTCTAATGAAAACAGTCCGAGTCTATTCAGCCTCTCTGCATAGCTAACACCCTCCAGACCAGGCAACATCCTGGTAAACATCCTCTGCACCCTCTCCAAAGCCTCCACATCCTTCTGGTAGTGTGGTGACCAGAATTGTGCGCAATATTCCAAGTGCGGCCGTACCAAGATTCTATACAACTGTAGCATGACTTGCCAGTTTTTATACTCGGTGCCCCGTCCAAAGAAGGCAAGCATTCAGTATGCTTTCTTGACTACCTTGACCACTTGTGTTGCCACTTTCAAAGATCTGTGGACATGTACACCCAGTTCTCTTTGACTTACTATATTCCTAAGAGTTTTGCCATTTCCAGTATATTTCCCCTCTATGTTAGACCTACCAAAATCTACTGAGACCTACTGAAGTCCATGTAAACAACATCCACCACCCTCCCCTCAATCATCTTTGTCGCCTCCTCAAAAAACTTGATCAAGTTAGTGAGACACGACCTCCCCTTCACAAAACCATGCTGTCTAGCGCTTATGAGTCTATTTGTTTCCAAATGGGTATAAATCCTGTCCCCAAGAATTCTCTTCAATAATTTACCTACTACTGACTTGAGGCTCACCGGCCTATAGTTTTTACACTGTGTTATAAAGTTTTGTATTTGGGCAGATGATTGCAGACTTCATGGCACCCAAGAGATTGGAGGAGTTAGTTTTGATATGTTGCCTGGTGGCCAATGGATTGGCCAGGGACAGTGTTCTGCCCAGCAGCCAAAGCGATTGGCCAGTCAGGTGGGATTTTTTGGACAGAACCCGAGAGAAGCCATTGGACCCTCAAGGTGGAAGCAGCCCTCTCTCTGCTGCCTACTGTCTGACGGTAAGCGCTTCTAGACCCTGAAAGAAGCTGCCTCTCTCTGACGCAGGCTGTCTATTTCTGATAGTCTACAAGCTGAAAGAAAAGATGACATCCATCTGAAAGTCTAGACCGAACAAACAACGAACTGGGAGACATCCATCTGAAACTTTTCCTTTTCCTTTCATCATTATTTTACACGTGTGTGTTTGTTTGTGTGCAGTGGTTGTGGAGAGTTAAAAAGGGGGTTAGAGATTGGATAGTAGTTAACTCATGGTATTTGTTGCCCATTTAATTACAGTTAGTGTAAATAAAAAAACGTTAATGGTGTTTAAATTTACCAACATGGTGTACCACCCTGTTTCCTGAAAAACAACAATCTTGTTAATTTTTTTCATCCAATTGCACACTATTCCAGGAGTCTCAATTTTGTTAAACAGTCTTTTATGTGGTAGACTCAATTCTAACTATCAAGAGAATTGGGCAAATACCGGAAAGCCAAAATAATTTTCAGGGCTCTAAGGAAAGAGCAGTTTAACTGAATGAATGGATAACTGTATTGAAGGGCTTGCAATGATACAATGGGCTAAATTTTCTCTTGTGCTACCTCATTTTATGATTCTACTTCCTAATACATACTCGAATACTTCACCCAGATAAAAATGGTCAGGAAAATATCTATATGCTGTTAGGTAATTTGAACATTCTGAATTCTCCCTCTGTGTACCCGAATAGGTGCCGGAATGTGGCGACCCGGGGATTTTCGCAGTAACTTCATTGCAACGAACTTGTGATACTAATAATTATTATTGACATTCCCATTTTAACCAAAGTTCTCATGAATACACCCCCCCTCGACATGCACACAACTCCCTAGATCTCCCTCAATACATGCACAACCTCTCTGCAATACATACACACCATTCCTCCCTCCCAACGTGTACACACACCCTCCCCTCCCCCTTCCCCGACATACACATCCATGCTTCACCACCCCTTCTTATTAAGGATGAAATTGTGGAGTACCTGGAAGTGCATGGTAAAATAGGACTGAGTCAGCACGGCTTCGTCAAGGGAGGTTATGTCGGACAAAACTGTTAGAATTTTTTGAGGAGGTAACAAGGAAGTTAGACAAAGGAGAACCAGTGGACGTGATCTATTTTCCAGAAGGAATTTGACAAGGTGCCGTACAGGAGGCTGTTAAGTAAGATAAGAGCCCATGGTGTTAGGGGCAAAGTACTGGCATGGATAGAGGATTGGCTGACTGGCAGAAGGCAGGGGTTGAAGATTAAGGGGTATTTTCAGGATGGCAGCCAGTGACTCTTGGTGTTCCGCAGGGGTCAGTGCTGGGACCACAACTATTCACAATATATATCAATGATCTGGAAGAAGGAACTGAAGGCACTGTTGCTAATTTTGCAGATGATACAAAGATCTGTAGAGGGACAGGTAGTATTGAGGAAGAAAGGGGGCTGCAGAAGGACTTGGACAGGCTAAGAGAGATGGCAGTGAAGTGGCAGATGAAATATGCTTTAAAGCATGAGGTTATGCATTTTGGTGGGAAGAATAGAGGTAGAGTATTTTCTAAATGGGGAAATGCTTCGGAAATCATAAGCACAAAGGGACTTGGGAGTCCTTGTTCACGATTCTCTTAAGGTTAACGTGCAGGTTCAGTCGGCAGTTAGGAAGACAAATGCAATGTTAGCATTCATGTCGAGAGAGCTAGAATACAATTCGTGGGCAGCACGGTAGCATTGTGGTTAGCACAATTGCTTCGCAGCTCCAGGGTCCCAGGTTCGATTCCGGCTTGGGTCACTGTCTGTGCGGAGTCTGCACATCCTCCCCGTGTGTGCGTGGGTTTCCTCCGGGTGCTCCGGTTTCCTCCCACAGTCCAAAGATGTGCAGGTTAGGTGAATTGGCCATGATAAATTGCCCTTAGTGTCCAAAATTGCCCTTAGTGTTGGGTGGGGTTACTGGGTTCTGGGGATAGGGTGGAGGTGTTGACCTTGGGTAGGGTGCTCTTTCCAAGAGCCGGTGCAGACTCGATGGGCCGAATGGCCTCCTTCTGCACTGTAAATTCTGTGATAATCTGTGACAAGAGCAGGGATGTACTACTCAGGCTGGAAAAGGCACTAGTCAGACCCCATTTGGAGTATTGTGAGCAGTTTTGGGCCCCGTATCTAAGGAAGGATGTGCTGGCCTTGGAAAGGGTCCAGAGGAGGTTCACAAGAATGATCCCTGGAATGAAGGATGGTCATATGAGGAGCACAGCAAGAAGTCTTACAACACCAGGTTAAAGTCCAACAGGTTTGTTTCGATGTCACTAGCTTTCGGAGCGCTGCTCCTTCCTCAGGTGATTGAAGAGGTATGTTCCAGAAACATATATATATACAATATAGACAGATTCAAAGATGCAAGACAATGATTGGAATGCGAGCATTAGCAGGTGATTAAATCTTTACAGATCCAGAGATGGGGTAACCCCAGGTTAAAGAGGTGTGAATTGTGTCAAGCCAGGACAGTTGGTAGGATTTCGCAGGCCAGATGGTGGGGGATGAACGTAATGCGACATGAATCCCAGGTCCCGGTTGAGGCCGCACTCATGTGTGCGGAACTTGGCTATAAGTTTCTGCTCGGCGATTCTGCGTTCTTGCGCGTCCTGAAGGCCGCCTTGGAGAACGCTTACCCGGAGACCAGAGGCTGAATGCCCTTGACTGCTGAAGTGTTCCCCGACTGGAAGGGAACATTCCTGCCTGGTGATTGTCGCGCGATGTCCGTTCATTCGTTGTCGCAGTGTCTGAATGGTCTCGCCAACGTACCACGCTTCGGGACATCCTTTCCTGCAGCGTATGAGGTAGACAACGCTGGCCGAGTCGCACGAGTATGTACCGCGTACGTGATGGGTGATGTTCTCAGGTATAATGGTGGTATCCATGTCGATGATCTGGCATGTCTTGCAGAGATTGCCATGGCAGGGTTGTGTGGTGTCGTGGTCACTGTTCTGAAGACTGGGTAGTTTGCTGCAAACAATGGTTTGTTTGAGGTTGCGCGGTTGTTTGAAGGCAAGTAGTGGGGGTGTGGGGATGACCTTGGCAAGATGTTCATCTTCATCGATGACGTGTTGAAGGCTGTGAAGAAGATGTCGTAGTTTCTCCGCTCCGGGAAAGTACTGGACGACGAAGGGTATTCTGTCGGTTGTATCCCATGTTTGTCTTCAGAGGAGGTCGGTGCGGTTTTTTGCTGTGGCGCGTTGGAACTGTCGATCGATGAGACGAGCGCCATATTACGTTCGTACAAGGGAATCTTTCAACGTCTGTAGAAACCTCCCCCCCCCCCCCGACACATCCACCCCCCCCCCACACCCCGCGACACATCCACACCGACCTCCCCCTCCGACACATCCACGCCCCCCCCCCAAACACATCCACACCGACCCCTCCCCGACACATCCACACCGATCTGCCCCCCCCCCCCAAAAACACATCCACCGCGCCCCCCGGCACATCCATCCCCAACCCCCGTGACACATCCCCCCCCCCCCCCCCCGCGACACATCCACCCCCCCCCCGACACATCCACACCGCCCCCCCCCCAACACATCCGCACCCACGACACACCCCCCCCCCCACTCCCAGATTCATTCCCCCCCCAGCACAGCCACACCTACCCCCCCCCCCCCCCCCAGCACAGCCACACCTACCCCCCCCCCCCCCCCCCGAACACACCCACCCTTCTCCTCCATCACAGTTGAACAATCAGGCTCACCTTTGGACACCCATATTTGAGTAATGCAATAGGGAGAGTGAAGATTTGTGGAAGAATGCATGAAAAGAGGTTTCTTTGGCGAGATGTTTGCTCTAATTCAGATGAGCAGGTGGTGAAGGCTAGCACTGAATCCTAATTTCCATATCTTTGTAAGTTTTTCGTTTGTGACACATATTACCAACATGTACCTCTAAATCCAACAAGCAGTATTATTCTGTTCCTATATAATAGAGCACAAGAGAAATTGATATGCACCACCTGACAAAATTAAACATGCAACTAATATACAATGAAATGAATGAAAATCGCTTATTGTCACAAGTAGGCTTCAAATGAAGTTACTGTGAAAAGCCCCTAGTCGCCACATTCCGACACCTGTTCGGGGAGGCTGGTACGGGAATTAAGAGTCACCTTCCTTTCCACACCCAACCTTTCCTCCCCAGAGATTGTCCTATTCCTGCTCATGAGAAAAAGCTAGACTCTCAGTCCGATTCAGGTTGCCTCCCAATGTGGGATTGACACTTAACTCCCAGGCAGAACACAAATAACTCCTTGGTCTGCATCTAACTCACCCTCTTAAGAGATGGAAAAGTTAAGCTCTCAAGCAATGAAAACCTTAGTTGCATTGTACTTACATTCTGAAGAAGCTGTTCAAACCAATCGTACCCCGTATCTCTGCATGCAGCAACCTGTAAAATAGGTGAAAGCCAGCTGTCAATATTAGCATTATTAGGGAAACAGGCCACTATTCCACAGTGGCAGCAATCAGCAGCTACACAACACCAACAGCCTCAATAGCCTTCATCAAGTGGGAAAAAACATTTGGGAACATAGGTCCATGAGTGGGCTACTTTGTTTGGAGAGATTGTTTCAACAATTAGATGAATACTGTTTTGCATTTACATTCATTGACATTTTCCATGACACTTGATATCTTTATCCAACAAGATGGTATCAATTAAGTTTCGGACTCCCAGCATCCAAAGCCTTTTGGGGAAGAGTTCTAGATTTCCACTTGCTGTGCGTCAGTGCTTCCTGACATCATCCCTGAACCTAAGCAAACACAGAAACATAGAAAATAGGAGTAGGACATTCGGCCCATCCGAGCCTGCTTCACCGTTCAGTACGATCATGGCTGATCCTCTATGTCAACACCATAATCTAGCTCTCTCCCCATAACCTTGGACACCTTTAGAGTCAAGAAATTGATTTCTAAGAAACTGTCCTAAATACATTCCATGATCTCCCCCTCAATGTTAGGTTTTCCAATTTAATTTGTCTAATCAATAGGATAGTCAAATCGCCCATGATTAGTGCTGTTCCTTTCTTACAAAAAATATTATTTCTTCATTTTAAACTCTGTTCTAAAGTGCAGCTACTGTTAGGGAGTCTATCAACTCTTTACATCTTTCCTGGCTATTTTTATTTCCACACATTCTACATAAAGTATTAAAACATGCTGCTGTGCAGAGAGACCTGGGTGTGCTAGTGCATGAGTCGCAAAAAGTTGGTTTACAGGTGCAACAGGTGATTAAGAAGACAAATGGAGTTTTGTCCTTCATTGCTAGAGGGATGGAGTTTAAGACTAGGGAGGTTCTGCCTGCAATTGTATAAGGTGTTAGTGAGGCCACACCTGGAGTATTGTGTTCAGTTTTGGTCTCCTTACTTGAGAAAGGACATACTGGCACTGGAGGGTGGGCAGAGGAGATTCACTAGGTTAATCCCAGAGCTGAAGGGGTTGGATCACGAGGAGAGGTTCAGTAGACTGGGACTGTACTCGTTGGAATTTAGAAGGATGAGGGGGGATCTTATAGAAACATAAAAGATTATGAAGGGAATAGATAGGATAGATGCGGGCAGCTTGCTTCCACTGGTGGGTGAAAGCAGAACTAGGGGGCATAGCCTCAAAATAAAGGGAAGTAGATTTAGGACTGAGTTTAGGACGAACTTCTTCACTCAAAGGGTTGTGAATCTATGGAATTCCTTGCCCAGTAAAGCAGTAGAGGCTCCTTCATTAAATATTTTTAAGATAAAGATAGATAGTTTTTTGAAGAATAAAGGGATTAAGAGTTATGGTGTTCGGGCCGGAAAGTGGAGCCGAGTCCACAAAAGATCAGCCACGATCTCATTGAATGGCGGAGCAGGCTCGAGGGGCCAGATGGCCGACTCCTGCTCCTCGTTCTTATGTTCTTATTTTGATCTTCCAAGACAAGACCATTCTTACAGAACTGCTTCATCCCATTTTCCTTACCTCTTATTCTTCCAAAATGCTAAAATGACCTTAAATATTCAGATCCCAGCCTTGGTCACCTTGGAAGCACATCTCTGAAATGATCATATATCATACCATACAAATATATTCCTATTTGTGCCATCAATTCATCTACATTGCTCCAAACGCTGCATGCTTTCAGACAAACAGCCCATTAATTCTGTCTCATAATCTTTCCCTATTCTGACCCTGATGGCTAATGCACTCATGTCAATGCCCTCTGTCCTTTTCCGTTTCAGTCCTCTCTCATTAACTTTCTAAATTTCCCTTCAGCTGAATCCTCTCTCTAGTCTCTACAAAGGTGCCAGGAAATGTCAATTTCCAACAAGAGAAAATAGAATTAAAAATGCAGGCAAAATATTGTGGATGTTGGAATTGTGCAATAAAAACAGCAAGCCCTGGAAACACAACTGGCCGGGGCAGCATCACTAGTAAAAGAAAGGAAGGGAGTCAATGTTTTGAGTTCAATATGGCTGCTTTGAACTGAAGAAAGGTAGAAATGTGCTGGTTTCTGATGTTGAAAAAGGACAGAGGGCAGATGGGGGTTCCAGGTGAAACAAAAGGCAACGGTCAGGGATAGGTTAGAAGGCGGGGACAGGTTAAATACCAAAGATGTCATGAAACAAGAGGCAAAGACTTTTGACAATGTTCTACATAAGAGATTAGTGCGTGAAATTAAAGCACATGGGATTAGGAGTAGTGTATTGTGATTGATAGAACCTTGGTTGGCAGACAGGAAACAATGAGCAGGAATTAATAGGTCTCAGAATTCTACAGTGCAGAAGAGGCCCTTCGGCCCATCGAGTCTGCACCAATGCATGAAAGGCCCTGAACTGCCCACCTAATCCCATTTGCCAGCACTTGTGTTATAGGTCAGGGTTGAGAGAACCCCAAAGTATATCATGGAGTTCACCTGACCCACAACCTTCAATAGATTGTAGTACGGGGAGCACACGGCCCACTCTACAGGTGTGATGTAAACAGAAATCTACACAGTACTTTTAAATTGAAACAATGTTTAGTTATGAAACCAGTTAACACTTTATAAACCCACAGTAAACATCTTAACAACTATCAACACCAGAGTCACTCGATCAGGTCACCCCTCAGTCTTCTCTGCTCCAGTGAAAACAACCCAAGCCTGTCCAACCTCTCTTCATAACTGAAATGTTCCATCCCAGGCAACATCCTGGTGAATCTCCTCTGCACCCCCTCCAGTGCAATCACAGCCTTCCTATAATGTGGTGACCAGAATTGCACACAGTTCTCCAGCTGTGGCCTCACCAAAGTTCTATACAACTCCAACATGACCTCCCTGCTTTTGTAATCTATGCCCCGATTGATAAAAGCAAGTGTTCCATATGCTTTTTTCACCTCCCTATTAACCTGCCCTTCTGCCTTTAGTGATCTGTGGGCAAACACGCCAAGGTCCCTTTGTTCTTCAGAACTTCCCAGTGTCAGACCTTTCACAGTATACTTCCTAGTTACATTACTCCTTCCAAAGTGTATCACCTCACACTTTTCAGGGTTAAATTCCATCTGCCATTTGACCATCCCGCCTATATCTTCCTCTGTAACCCAGGACTCTCAGCCTCACTGTTAACCACCCGGCCAATCTTTGTGTCATCGCAAACTTACTGATCCTACCCCCCACATAGTTATCTGTGTCATGTATATAAATGACAAATAGGGAACCCAGCACGGATCCCTGTGGTACGCCACTGGCTTCCAGACACTAACGCAGCCGTCTATCAAAGAACAAAGAACAATACAGCACAGGAACAGACCCTTCGGCCCTCCAAGCCTGCGCTGATCACGTGGCCTATCTAGACCAACCGCCTCTATCCTTCCATACCCCTGCTCATGTGCCTATCCAGATAAGTCTTAAAGGTCGCTAACCATCTCACTTGGCAGTGCATTTCAGGCCACCATCACCTTGTGTGTAAAAAAACGTCCCCGCACATCTCCATTGAACCTAGCCCCCCTCACCTTGAACTTGTGCCCCTTGTAATTTTCAATTCTGCCCTGGGAACCACATTAGCTGTTCTCTAGTCCTCTGGCAGCTCCCTTGAGGCGAGAGTGGAATTAAATATTTGGGGTCCGAACCCTGACTACCACAGCAGCCTGGGACATAGTTCATCCGGCCCTGGAGATTTGTCCACTGTTAGGCCCACCAATATCTCCAATACAAAGAACAAAGAAATGTACAGCACAGGAACAGGCCCTTCGGCCCTCCAAGCCCGTGCCGACCATGCTGCCCGACTAAACTACAATCTTCTACACTTCCTGGGTCCGTATCCCTCTATTCCCATCCTATTCATGTATTTGTCAAGATGCCCCTTAAATGTTACTATCGTCCCTGCTTCCACCACCTCCTCCGGTAGCGAGTTCCAGGCACCCACTACCCTCTGCGTAAAAAACTTGCCTCGTACATCTACTCTAAACCTTGCCCCTCTCACCTTAAACCTATGCCCCTTAGTAATTGACCCCTCTACCCTGGGGAAAAACCTCTGACTATCCACTCTGTCTATGCCCCTCATAATTTTGTAGACCTCTATCAGGTCTCCCCTCAACCTCCTTTGTTCCAGTGAGAACAAACCGAGTTTATTCAACCACTCCTCATAGCTAATGCTCTCCATACCAGGCAACATTCTGGTAAATCTCTTCTGCACCCTCTCTAAAGCCTCCACATCCTTCTGGTAGTGTGGCGTCCAGAATTGAACACTATACTCCAAGTGTGGCCTAACTAAGATTCTATACAGCTGCAACATGACTTGCCAATTCTTATACTCAATGCCCTGGCCAATGAAGGCAAGCATGCCGTATGCCTTCTTGACTAACTTCTCCACCTGTGTTGCCCCTTTCAATGACCTGTGGACCTGTACTCCTAGATCTCTTTGACTTTCAATACTCTTGAGGGTTCTACCATTCACTGTATATTCCCTACCTGCATTAGACCTTCCAAAATGCATTACCTCACATTTGTCCGGATTAAACTCCATCTGCCATCTCTCCGCCCAAGTCTCCAAACAATCTAAATCATGCTGTATCCTCTGACAGTCCTCATCGCTATCCGCAATTCCACCAACCTTTGTGTCGTCTGCAAACTTACTAATCAGACCAGTTACATTTTCCTCCAAATCATTTATATATACTACAAAGAGCAAAGGTCGCAGCACTGATCCCTGTGGAACACCACTGGTCACAGCCCTCCAATTAGAAAAGCATCCTTCCATTGCTACTCTCTGCCTTCTATGACCTAGCCAGTTCTGTATCCACCTTGCCAGCTCACCCCTGATCCCGTGTGACTTCACCTTTTGTACTAGTCTACCATGAGGGACCTTGTCAAAGGCCTTACTGAAGTCTATATAGACAACATCCACTGCCCTACCTGCATCAATCATCTTAGTGACCTCCTCGAAAAACTCTATCAAGTTAGTGAGACACGACCTCCCCTTCACAAAACCATGCTGCCTCTCACTAATACGTCCATTTGCTTCCAAATGGGAGTAGATCCTGTCTCGAAGAATTCTCTCCAGTAATTTCCCTACCACTGAAGTAAGGCTCACCGGCCTGTAGTTCCCTGGATTATCCTTGCTACCCTTCTTAAACAGAGGAACAACATTGGCTATTCTCCAGTCCTCCGGGACACCCCCTGAAGACAGTGAGGATCCAAAGATTTCTGTCAAGGCCTCAGCAATTTCCTCTCCAGCCTCCTTCAGTATTCTGGGGTAGATCCCATCAGCCCCTGGGGACTTATCTACCTTAATATTTTTTAAGACACCCAACACCTCGTCTTTTTGGATCTCAATGTGACCCAGGCTATCTACACACCCTTCTCCAGACTCAACATCTACCAATTTCTTCTCTTTGGTGAATACTGATGCAAAGTATTCATTTAGTACCTCGCCCATTTCCTCTGGCTCCACACATAGATTCCCTTGCCTATCCTTCAGTGGGCCAACCCTTTCCCTGGCTACCCTCTTGCTTTTTATGTACGTGTAAAAAGCCTTGGGACTTTCCTTAACCCTATTTGCCAATGACTTTTCGTGACCCCTTCTAGCCCTCCTGACTCCTTGCTTAAGTTCCCTCTACTTTCCTTATATTCCACGCAGGCTTCGTCTGTTCCCAGCCTTTTAGCCCTGACAAATGCCTCGTTTTTCTTTTTGACGAGGCCTACAATATCTCTCGTTATCCAAGGTTCCCGAATATTGCCGTATTTATCCTTCTTCCTCACAGGAACATGCCGGTCCTAAATTCCTTTCAACTGACACTTGAAAGCCTCCCACATGTCAGATGTTGATTTGCCCTCAAACATCCGCCCCCAATCTAGGTTCTTCAGTTCCCGCCTAATATTGTTATAATTAGCCTTCCCCCAGTTTAGCACATTCATCCTAGGACCACTCTTATCCTTGTCCACCAGCACTTTAAAACTTACTGAATTGTGGTCACTGTTCCCAAAATGCTCCCCTACTGAAACATCTACCACCTGGCCGGGCTCATTCCCCAATACCAGGTCCAGTATCGCCCCTTCCCTAGTTGGACTGTCTACATATTGTTTTAAGAAGCCCTCCTGGATGCTCCTTACAAACTCCGCCCCGTCTAAGCCCCTGGCACTAAGTGAGTCCCAGTCAATATTGGGGAAGTTGAAGTCTCCCATCACCACAACCCTGTTGTTTTTACTCTTTTCCAAAATCTGTCTATCTCCTCTATCTCCCGCTGGCTGTTGGGAGGCCTGTAGTAAACCCCCAACATTGTGACTGCACCCTTCTTATTCCTGATCTCTACCCATATAGCCTCACTGCCCTCTGAGGTGACCTCCCGCAGTACAGCTGTGATATTCTCCCGAACCAGTAGCGCAACTCCGCCTCCCATTTTACATCCCCCTCTATCCCGCCTGAAACATTTAAATCCTGGAACGTTTAGCTGCCAATCCTGCCCTTCCCTCAACCAGGTCTCTGTAATGGCAACATCATAGTTCCAAGTACTAATCCAAGCTCTAAGTTCATCTGCCTTACCCGTAATACTTCTTGCATTAAAACATATGCACTTCAGGCCACCAGACCCGCTGTGTTCAGCAACTTCTCCCTGTCTGCTCTGCCTCAGAGCCCCACTGTCCCTATTCCCTAGTTCTCCCTCAATGCTCTCACCTTCTGACCTATTGCTCCCGTGCCCACCCCCCTGCCATACTAGTTTATACCTTGCCATCCCTGTGACAGTTTACTCAAGAACCTCGCAATCTCTCTTTTTCAAATTCTCCGCCAGTGACCAGTGGGCTACCACAAAGATCGATGCAGCTATTCACAATATATATTAATGATTCAGATGAGGGAACAAAATTTAATATCTCCAAATTTGCAGGTGACACCAAGTTGTGTGGGAGGGTGAGCTGTGAAGAGGATGCAGAGACCCTTCAGTGTGATTGGACAAGTTGAGTGAGTGGGCTAATGAATGGCAGATGCAGTGTAATTTGGATAAATGCGAGGTTATCCACTTTGGTAGCAAAAATGACAAGGCAGACTATTATCTGAATGGCCATAAATTAGATGGGGAGAATGAGCAACGAGACCTAGGTATCCTCATACACCAGTCATTGAAGGTAAGCATATAGGTGCAACAGGCGATAAAGAAGGCAATAGTCGCCATAGTCCCAGATGACCATTGGCTGCTTTCCCGTTTGAGGGAAAGAGCTGATTGGTGGTGATTTAACCGGAGGATCACCACACCTCAGGCGAGGGGCAAGGTTGGGAAGGCGGGCCTTCATGAATAACCTCAGCCGGTACGCTGAGTGCCTGGAATGCGTTGCCAGGGAAGGTTGGAATCTTGACAAATACATGGATAGGATGGGTATAGAGGGTTACGGCACAAGGAAGTGCTGAGGGTTTTGGCCAAGGTGGTATCGTGACCGGTACAGGCTTGGAGGGCCGAAGGGCCTGTTCCTGTGCTGTATTGTTCTTGGACTGTGTAAAACGCTGGTGAGGCCGCAGCTGGAGCATTGTGTCCAGTTCTGGCCGTAACATTACAGGAAGGACATAATTGCTCTGGAGAGAGTGCGGAGGAGATTTACAAGAATGTTGTCAGGGCTTTAGATAAGATATTGAGGGACAGGACGCATGCACATTTTGAGCAAAATGGTCTAGTTACTGACAGGCAGCATGGTTTTGTACAGGGAAGGTCATATCTCACCAACTTGATTTGAGCTTTTTCAAGAGGTGACGAGGAAAATTGTTGAGGGAAGGGCTGTGGATGTAGCTTATTTGGACTTTGGTAAGGCGTTTGACAAGGTCCCACATGGCAGACTGGTGCAAAAACTAAAATCTCATGGGATTCGGGGTGGGCTGGCTAGATGGATACAGAACTGGCTCGGTTATAGAAGACAGAGAGTAGCGGTGGAAGGGTGTTTTTCTGAATGGAGATCTGTAGCTAGTGGTGTTCCGCAGGGATCAGTGCTGGGACTTCTGTTGTTTGTAGGATATATAAATGATCTGGAGGAAAATGTAGCTGCTCTAATGAGTAAGTTTGCAGATGACACGAAGATCGGCGGAGTTACTGATAGTGCCGAGGACTGTCGAAGGATACAACAGGATATCGATAGATTGGAAATCTCGGACACAGAAATGGCAAATGGAGTTTAATGCGGACAAATGAGAGATGATGTATTTTGGTAGGTCTAACAGAGGGGAAATATACAATAAATGGTAAAACTCTTCGGAATATAGAAAGTCAGAGAGATCTGGGCGTGCAGGTCCGCAGATCTTTGAAAGTGGCAACATAAGTGGACAAGGTAGTCAAGAAAGCATACGGAATGCTTGCCTTCATTGGACGGGATATTGAGTATAAAAACTGGCAAGTCATGCTAAAGTTGTATAGAACCTTAGTAAGGCCGCACTTGGAATACTACGTTGTCCCCGGGAACACAAATCGTTGTGGTAAAGTGGAACTTCCTGTTCTAAATACCTGTGGATACTGGGGCACAATTGGAGTTTTTAAAGACTTGAGATTGCTAGAATATTTGTTGGTGTTGGTACGGAGCCATGGCAGGTAAATGTAGCTGAGAGATAGATCAGTCATGATCCAATGGAATGGCAGGAAAGCTCAAGGGGCACAATGGCCCTGTGTAAGCCCTTTGACCATCTGTATCTGTACTTAAAGGCCTCAAGTTTCACAGGTGTGTGCCATAATGTTGCGAAGATTTTATAGGATTGTGGGACGATTTTACTCACCACGTCTGTGACATTTAGGATTTTCCGCGTCATCCCTTCAGCATCGTGAGAAGGAGTGGGAGTGAACCAGAGCTTCTGGAATGTTTCATTTACTAGTTTCTGCAGAGGGATAAATTAAAATTAGATCAGCATCCAATCAAAGCAAACACAAGAACACTGGAATTAGAACAGATCACATAGTATCATAGAATTACAGTGCAGGAGGCGGCCATTTGGACCATCGAGTCTGCACCAGCCCTTGGAAAGAGCACCACACTTAAACCCACGCCTCCACCCTATCACCGTAACCCAGCAACCCGCCTAACTGTTGAACATTACAGGCAATTTAGCATGACAAATCCACCTAACCCACACATCTTTGGACAGTGGAAGGAAACAGGAGCACCCGGAGGAAACCCACGCAAACACGGGGAGACCGTGCAGACTCTGCACAGAAAGTCACCCAAGGCGGGAATCGAACACAGATTGGAGACTGGAGCACAGAAATGGCAGATGGAGTTTAATCCAGACAAATGCGAGGTTATGTATTTTGGAGGATCAAATCTAGGTTTGAATTAACATACAGAGGGATCTGGGCGTGCAGGTCCACAGTTCCCTAAAAATGGCAACACAGGTGGCCAAAGTGTTAAGAAGCATATGGCATGTTTGCCTTCATCGGCCGGGGCATTGAGTGCACATAGAACATAGAACTATACAGCACAGTACAGGCCCTTCGGCCCACGATGTTGCACCGAAACAAAAGCCATCTAACCTACACTATGCCATTATCATCCATATGTTTATGTTTCATAAACTTCTATTGACCCCACTGGATCAAATGGAAATGCAGGAGAATTTGAATATGGGGATGGTTCCAGAGGATTGGCAATTTGCAAATGTTATAACATCAGATTAAAAAATCAGAAGGGTGGGGCTGAGGACCCGGGTTCGAATCCTGGCTCTGGGTCACTGTCCGTGTGGAGTTTGCAC